>NC_051178.1:88890848-88898348 GCF_013339695.2 Rhipicephalus sanguineus
CACACATTGATCTCTCACACGCCACACCGAGCGCGTCGTGTACGGTATTCACGTTTTTGCCAGCACCAATTAGATTCCATGTGTGTACACACGGATCTTTGAGGGTCAAATTTTTAGATGCCGAAACGTCTCTTGCTCGGGGGTATGTCCCACCGGCGTTGGCGTTGGCGTCCGCACTCACACTACGCCATGCGCAACTCCTCGTTCCCTCTCTCCAACAGCTCCGCGTTACTCTCTCCACTTCTTCCCAGCACCTGCTTGCGCTTCTCCTGCGTTCTCGCTTCTGCTCTCGCGGCGCATGCGCTACTCTCCTCTGTAGTCTCTCTCTTCGAGTGGAATATAAAGCGGTAGAGCGCTGCGCGCGTTTGTCCAGCGCTTGCTTCGGTGACTCCTCTGAAATGCGGGCCCGACATGACGAAATTCTTCCTGCGCACGCCGCGATAGAGCGCCAGCGCATGCGCGTCCCCTCTCCCCCTCTCTCTCTCCTACGCTGCCCCCTCGCTCGCGCACCGTGTCGACCGCGTTCCCCACTCGCCATGTGAGAATTAATGGCCGGCTAGAGGGAAGACACGACGCGCGTAGGTTCTCTTCGCGTTCCACGACGAGGTCGGTAGCATGGCCCAAAGAACGCAACGGAACGTGATCGTGCAAGTGCTCCGGCTTCGCATCGTCTCATGGTTCACCTTGGCGGGAAATAGTGTAATTTTCAAAGAAAAATCTGCGCTAATGTTGTTCTTATGCAGCGATTGGTGTTGTTCTAAATCCCGCGCTAAAGGCACCTTCGCTACTGTGGAACCTGAGGAAGTGCACACACGGGCACCCAGCGATTTCCGTTCGTAGAGTTCCCACTGCTCCGTTTACCAATCCGTCGATGACGTCAATGTTTGAGGAAGCATGCACACTTTCCCTTCAGGAGTAGAATCTTGTCAGTAGAATCGCCCTTTCGATTCGCAAACTCGGATGTGTGATATTACGCACTTTTTGCTGCGCTGTTCGACTTCCTGCTTGTTACGGCAGTTTTTTGCGGCTGTCTGCAGAGAGTCCATCAGGTGTTTCTTCCTTCAGATGTAGCGACGAAGGCACCGGCGAAGCGCCGGTGGGAGGAGCACTAGTGCTTGGCGAGTCGGTGGTGCCCTTTATTGCGCGGCGCGGTTGTCAGCCACATGTTCCGAAGAGGTGTTAGCATTTGAAGTGAAACGTTCGATTACTTCTTGGTTATTTCTATTAATTATATTATTTGTCCCTTTTTAGTTTATTTAACTTGGTTTTAAGCACTGCTAGCCTTGGCGTAGGCCTGTATTCAGCATTTATTTTAGGCGTGGTCACGCTACATGATATCTACGGATGGACGAGAAGCCGAACCCCCAAAGTGCTATGCACTTAAAACGTCGTACTATGTTGCGAACACGCGACCCCCTTTAATTCTGCGTCACGACATCATGATATAAAAGGAATCGAAGTCAAAATATGTGTTAAAACATTAAACTAAGTTATTTAGATAATGTGTAGCTTTCTCGTACTACCACTCTGACTTTGATTATCTAAAATCTTCATGAAAGCAAGATGATGAGAAGTAGAGATGTATGTTTGCGAAAATCTATTAGATGCCTCAGAATAACAGTTCGATGACTTCATTCTGTGGTCGTGTATTTGTCGTGACGAGCTACCTATTCTTGGCGCGTTGCTTCCGTATAGTTGCACAAAGGCTAATTATAATTAAGGCGCGTAGCGAAGTGATAAATCTATAAAACAGCGCGCCAGTGTTATTTAGGTGAAAGAATACCCGCGCTCATAATTCAGAGAAAGCAGACCCGTTACTTTTCCCGCGGTTTTCAAATGCGCGATACCTTGCGGGTGAGCCTCGGTTGTTAAGCTAGAGATGGCGGCACCGATCCTTGGTACGCTTGCTGGATGAGAATCGTCCCCTTATATTCGGTGCAGTAGGCATTACTCGAGAAAAACTCGGGCTAGGTCAAAGAGCGTCCATTGTCTAGATGTTTTTAGTGGTCGAAAAATAGAGATAAATCGGGACGAAATTATTCGTTCGCTGTATGTATTATTCGGCAACAGACAAGGCAAGCCAGTATTGTAGTGGAGCTTTAGAGAAAAACAATGCGGCCGGAAAGCACGCAACCCTTATGTCAGATGACCGGCGCCTTGTTAGTGTACAGACGTACGATTAATTTTTCAATCGATTGAGCTTTATTCGTTCACGATGCCAGCCATTAATCAATGAGTCCCGGTCGATGAGAGTTTTTTCGACTATTAATCGACAATTCACAGCAGAGCTGTTATGGTCGAGGTGTGCCGGTGTCGTTGATAGAAAATTATCGTCATAAACCGGCACGCGCTCAATCACCGCCCAAGCATTCTGTACACGTGCGCCGGTTTGATGGCGTGGGAAGCAATAACTGATGGGCGAGAGAACGAGTAGAGAGAGAGAAAAAAGAGGGAAAGAGGAAGAAAGATAGAGAAGAAGAGAAATCCTTGGCGAAAAAAATTTCTTGGTGGGGCAGATCTGAACCGCGTCCCACGACGCGAAGGCGAGCGTCATAACCACTCGGCTATGCAGGCACGCCAGCAAAGCACAGTGTCAGGAAGTGAGGGAAGTGAGGGTGAGGTGGAAGGAAAGGAGGAAGGGAGAGAGACAAGCATAGCATAGCCATGTAGGGCGTTTACGCAGGCAAGACCACGTATAGCATAGCCACGTATAATATAGTATAGCAATGGGGTGGGAAAGGGATGTGAGGGTGAGGAGACGGGAAAGGAGGAGGGAGAATGGTACGTAGGAGAGAGAGAGAGAATGAAGAGATAAAGAGAAAGAGGGAACGGATATAAAGAAAAGGAAGAAAGAGTGAAAAAGATAGAAGGCGACAGAATGACTACATAGAGAGAGAGAGAGGAGAGGGGGGGAGATGAGGACGCCATGTCGATGCCTACGAAAACAGCGTTTTAGGAGGCCGCAACCTACATCGAAGCTCTATGTTACGCATCGGGTAGCAAATTTGGGGAGTTCAGATACTCATGATGGCCAGCGCATTCAGAACACAGTAGAAGAAAAGGAAAGACGCACAGGCGCTGACGACAGAGTCCTGTGTCGCCTTTACTTTCTTGTACTGTGTGTCTTTGCGCTGGCGATCATTATGTTTACACATCACTTGGACAGCTACCAACCAAGAATGCACGTGAATTGGACAGCAAAGCTATATACTCATAATCGCGGACAACTTTTCTTGGCAATGAAGTGAAGGCTATACAGAGCCATACCTCGCGCATCCAGCCGCGAATGAACGTAGTTCACAACTGTGTCCGTATTTTGGCGTGAGATATCAAAAATATCCTTTATTTTCACGATGTAGCTCTTCAGACAGGACGCAGGTCACACCAGTGAGATTGCATTTTGCTTACTTCATACGTTATCACTGTGCGTCTTGGACGCGTGTGAAGGTTTGCCTTTCGTATACCTCGAACGCTAAGCGGCGTCTGCGTCGATATGAAACCCTCATTGCGCGCAGCCATCACTCTCCACAGCAGTGCGAAACGCACGCCGTACCGGACTACTTGGCGTAGGAGGACATGTGCAGAAGCTCCGCGCCTGTAGCTTTCGCTTAATGCCAAGAAAAATTCCCAGTGGGGATACTCTGGGTTGCTCGCGTTCGTATTGACCTTGATGTCTAAAGGAATGGAGACTGGTAGGGGAGAATGATAATGAGTGTGGCGGCGCTTGCCTCGGCGTAGAGTGGCGTGAGGTAGAGTACTGCGAAAAACCGGAGGTGGCGCGAAGGCGCAGCGCGCTGACGCGGAGGAACGAGCGGAGAGGCGTCTACAACAGAAACGCGAATACAAACGTGAATACAGCGTCACTAGAAATCCGTGCCGGCTGTGTTCCAATTCTGGACAGCATCGTAGGCAGGTCTACGTGACAGCTTAGAAGACAGCACGAGGTCATATTGTCCGACAAATGGAACGCGTCTAGAAGACGTCTACGCGACGTGATGCCACCTCGCGTCGAGAAGAGAAAGCTAAGAAAAACAAAGTAAATTTCTTTCTTTAGCCTGTTTCGTGTTCAAACCTATGAAAAAAATTAACGTAGCTTACATTGAGCGCCTGGAAAAGCGCCTACTGGTGTACAGACGACCATACCGGCGAGATCCGAGCCACGCGAGCATTGAGCTGAGCCGCCATCTTGTTGGACAGCAAAGTAGCCTGCATTTTTGTCTTTCTCGAACCTGTCTATTTTGCCGGCTACGTGAGAATTGGAATGGGACTTAAGGACGGCCGCTGTCCACTTAGCTGCCTATTTAGCCGTCTACGGTGAGTATTGGAACACACCCCCCATATGAATGTTGCGGCCCCACAATTTCTTGGCAATGAGTGTGGCGATACACGATAGTTTTTATGCCGGGTACACCAAGATTTCAGTGACGTATTTCCGTCATGGAAATGACGTGAAAAAAATGCGCACGATCAGATGGCAAAAAAACCCCGGTTGCCGAACCCACGGCCTCTCGGTCCGCGACAACACATGCCGGGAATGCTATCCACTGCACCACGGTCACACACCTTGGAAGCTTTACAAACGCGCCTGTTATATCTCACAGTTTCCTCTCGCAGTGCTCTTGGTCGGCCGGGTGGTGACGGCGTCTGAGAGCGGTAAATTGAAGTAATGCATCATGACCATCGCCTCCGCGATTAACTCCTGCAACGCGTCGTTGCTACGCGTCCGTCCCATTCGACGCGTTTCCAATATGAGGAGTGTTAATTTTGTGAACGCCATAAACATACCGCGAGGTGGCGACCTACCCTGCCCTCATAACATCCATCCATATTAAAAATAGCTCTGCGACGTGCGCTTGCCTTCGCCAGCTATCTATCTTTCCTTCTATCTATTTTCGTCTATCTCTCTTCTATCTTCGTAATCTATCTATATTATCATCTATCTATCTATCTTCTATCTATTTCGATCTATCTATCTCTATCTATCATCTCTCTATCTATCTAATATATCTATCATCTATCTATCTATCTATCTATCACTATCTTCTCTATCTATCTATCTATCTATCTATCTATCTATCTATCTATCTACGTCATGGCGCCCTTGGTCGTCTCCTTAGCTCCCTCCTCCTTTCCCTCCTCCTCACTCATCACTACATCCCCCTCTTCGCCATACTATGCTACACAAGGCTACGCTATGCGCTGATAGCGTCCCTGGATAGTCGTGGGGTTACGACGCGCGTCTTCAGAGAGTTGGCACGCGGGTTCGAATCGCATCCTCTCCAAGAACTTCTCTCTTTCTATTCTTTCTCTCTATCACTCGTTCTGTCGCCCATCAGAGTTATTGCATGCAACGATGAAGAACTCGGCGCACCTATTCTGGCATCGAAGGATAAGAGGACGGAGAGAGCGCGTGCTGGTCACTGCTTCTTGATGGCCGTCCTATCCCTTAGGTACCTCGACTCCGCATTTTAGGCCTTACATTCAGTCTGAGCAGAATATGTTAGGGAGATTCACAAACTCGCTGTGCGACATGTGCGCTAACTTTGCTGCGCTTATGGACTTCCTGCTGCTTACGGCAGTTGAGATACGAGTCGCCTGCAGCGAGTCGTCAAGTTGTTTTCCCCCATCAGATGTAGTCACGTAAGCGACTCAGCGCCGCGCCGGAGCAGCGCCGACGCAGAGGCGGCGCAGAAGGAAAGGGCATTCTCTCGGTCGGCTAAAGCCCCTTGATCTTGAAAGTAGCGACACTCTCCTCCGCGCGAGCGTTTTCCTCCTCAGTTCTCCTCGTTTTTCTTCGCTCCCCTGGTCGGCGCGGTGCGCACGGCACGCTGAATCCCTCCACTGGCTCGCCGCCGCCGCATTAGAATCACTGCGCGCGCTGTTTAATCGGCCCCTTGAAGCGTTAAATGGTAATCTGGCTGTAAGAAACAGTCATGACGAAAGTGGGCTTACGATAACGTAAGTAAGAAACATTTTTTAAGATGCTTCGATAAATACAAGTGGAAGCGCTTTGAAAAAAAAATGAGTATACCAACTGCTGGCAGAACGCTTTACTTCTCCGTCGCCGCTTCTGCTGTCCGTACCGCGGAGGTGTTAAGCGCATAATGTAGCAGCATAAAATATAGACGAGAATTCAGTCGTAATTGTGTTCTTGATGAGCTCAAAGAAGGTAGTCAAGAAGGAATTTGGTTGTTTATTATATTGAATTAGGCCAAATGAGTGGGCCGAAGCCTTTTTGTGCCAATGCCGCTGTCAGGCACGTACGCTCATGTATACACGCGCGCATACACACGCGATACAGGCACGCACCCATGCACACGCGATACACGCACACAAGCACATACACGTGCGATACACACATCCACACACATACACGCGATACAGACACGCGCGCTCTTACATACCCACGCACGTACACACGCGATACAGACATGCACATATACACATGCGATATAGACACGAACGCACGCCATACGCACACACGCGCTACAGACATGCACGCGCATGTATACACACGTGATACAGACACGCACATACATACACACGCGCATATGCAAGCGATACAGAACACACGCATATACATGTACACGCGATACGATACGCACGCACATACATACACACGCGATATGGACACGCACTCACAACGCACATACACAAACACGCACATACATACACACGATACACGAACGCACGCACAACACACACACAGGGTACAGTGGCAAATAGACACGCACGCACATACATACACACGCTCGAATATACACAAGCGCACGCGCAGGCGCACACATACGTGCGCACACGCACATACACACGCGCCAATACAGACATGCACAAACGCACGAGGCGCATACATGACCACACACATACATCCGCGCGCGCACACAAACACAGAGGCGCGAAGACGCATACACCAAGCACGTACACGATGGCGCACAACACAAACGTACGCACACTCAGGTGCGCACAGGCACTCACAAGACACACGCAAACACCTGCGCGCACGCATACACACAAATACAAACACACATGCACCCGAACACACGCGCCTGGAGGTTCACGCCGGAGGTTCATGGCGCGCGCGAGTAACTAAAAGCGCGCGAAGTTTGCTTGCGCGCTCTTTTCGGGACGTCGGGTCAGCTGACTCGGAGGTATCACGCGCCGCAGCCACTCAGTGTGGCGGATTCACCGTCTCCGCGAAAGAGAGGGTGAAAAGGAGGAGGTTGCCGGCGGGGCGAGGGCGCGGCGGCGTAGATAAAACAGCGCCGCTACTTTCCACATCAAGGTCTTTAGTGGTGCCCTCTCTTGCGCCCCGCCGTAGTGAGCCCCAGGTTTCCGAACGTTTTAGCGATCTGAAGTTAATGCGATTACTTCTTGGCTATTTCTGTTCATCATAGTATTTTAGACCTCGTCCGTTCATTTGAACCCGGGTTTGAGCATTGCTAGCCTTGTTATGGCTTGTATTGAGCTTTGCTATGAGCGTGATCGCGTCACACGAGAGGG
>NC_051178.1:89550947-89569695 GCF_013339695.2 Rhipicephalus sanguineus
CAGGCTTGGCACGACCAGTGCAAAGCCGTCATTCTAGGAAACGGGAAAAGCAACAGCGACTGCGTGAAGAGCCCGAAGCGATGGAAGCCCTACGCCAACGACGACGTGCCAGTAGATCTACGAGAGGTGCGAACGCTCGGTTCTGGAGTTTGGACATCAGTGTGGCGATTAACCAAGCTAAAGCCTAGCAAAAGCCTAGAAGAAACCATATTAGACTTCAGGATCTCCCAGTGTCGCTGTTTGAAGCCTTGCGCGACTTAGTGCAAGCTTCTCCAATTTTTTTTTTTTTTTTCTTGAGCTCGGAAGCATCGAAAGAGAATCGCTTGGGAAAGCTGGTTCTGGTGGGTGAAAAAACTAGAGGCGACCCTAACCCTTGACTTAGGTGTCTGGTATTGATGCTCTCATGTTAGCGTCTGAGGGCCCTTGTGTATTCTTTGGGTTAACCTGTGTTTCGTCGAGCTTCCGGAGCGCATCTCATAGGAGCGCGTGGGTGAGACCTGCTCCACCAGGTGGCGCAACAATCCCAGCTGCTGAAAGAAAAAGTGCGTGCTCTTTCAATTGCCTCATTCAATTACCTTAACTAAATTATTTTAACAGCTAATTAGTCTTTATATTAAGTAAACTTATGCTGCGATATCATACGTATCCAATATAACTTCTAACTTGAAGCAGAACGACGCGTTTTGTATCAATTTTGCTTTTAGGAGACTTTCTGAACATTAAGAAAACCGGAAGTAAGTGCTCGACCGGAAGGACTTGGAAGAGAAACGAGAGTGTAAACCGGTGATCGTGCCACGTAAGGTAATTGAGCTTCAATAATTTATCACACATTGCAGTCGTGTGCTCGTGTAGAGGTTACAAGGAATGCTTCAGAAGTATGGGACGGTAGATATAAATGATATTTATTGATGGAGTGCAGCATGCAGATGAGTGCGGTGATTTTACACTTCTACGATATGTTATCCCATTCCTGAGATTGCTGAAAAGATGTCTCCTGAAACCGCTGAAGAGATATTTACGCCGCAGATGCAGAGAGACGCGTAATGACTGCATGTTGGAGTTAGTAATGCACGTAATACAAAGGGACATACTCCCCTCACCCTACGCTCCTCCCCACCCTCGCAAAAATATAATAAGAACACAAACACACAATCTAGGCATGTGTGAGCTACAAATACAATATTGCATTTAGCACAAAAATACAAAAACAATTGAGACCGCTTAAGACACACCCGCACCACTTGCTCTCACTGGCACCTTCCACTACAAATATTCATCACTTCGTCGAAGCTTCAAGGAACGGCAGTTTATTAATTGAAAAACTGTCCTATAATCTTAGCGCCACGTGCTCCCATTAGTCTCGACTTCTTTGACTCATGGTTCATTACTTCATTTATCTGGCGAAGCTTTTTTTTTTTTCACACCAGTCTCCCTCACACGACACAACTTTTTTTTTCTTTTATTACCGGGCGTTCCTCGCAAACGAGGCCAAGATTCCCGCGACTGCTGCGGCACCCGCGGATCGATTGAGAAGAGCCGAGGCGCATAATTACCGCTCTGCTTAATGGGTCGGCACGAATGTCGGAGGCGTGTACGCGACACTCGACGCTTCGCTAGACACAGATGAACGAGGAGAACCAATATCGTGCCCGGCATTTGTCGTGACACCTTTGGAAACACTAAAAAAAGAGCCTCAAAGAATGTGCTAAGATACGGGCTCTATATATGTGTATGTATATCATTCTCGAGGCTGGGTCATGGCTCGAAAATACTTCAGGATTCAGCGCCCTCGATACACAGAGAGCTTTGTCTTTGAAATAAAGGCACGAGATGATCACGTAGGATGAAGACTTGAAGAGTAAATAGAGAGAGACATGTCTATGTCGAAGGCGATGCCTGTTCTCTCAAGGAATGCATGCGCGTGGGCGTCGTTTCTGGCCTTGGCTCTGGTAATGAATGAATATTCTTAAGTGAGACTGCTCGGCTTTAATTACGTTTAGTACGAAGAAAGAAATCGGGCAATGCAGGCATTCAATTAAAGGCTCGTCGGGAAATCAGCGTGCGAGGAGCGGTGTGTACTCGGGAGGGCAAACAACGTGTCACTCATGGATAAGAGAAGTCGCAAATGCATGGCCTGCCAGGCAGCTGTCTAGTTAACGGTACGGCGTGGGATCTGGCTTCACTCATTAAACTGCTGTTAACTGTACTGAGGATCTGCTGTCATACTATTTCGAGCAATATTCTAGCCTCCTTTGCGGCTTTGTCGACCTTACCCTTACTGCCGGAGATATTGATACCTCTTGGTTTACATTTCGTGCTGGGATCGCTTAGGAGCGCGCATTTCGTACTTTTTGAGGTGAATTGCGCAGTTCAGGAGACCTGTGCTGACTATGACATCGAGGCTCACGAAAGCATACCTTTCTTTAAAATACGCGAAGAAAATTCTGATGGCATTGAAGAAATCGGGAACAAAAACACCCACTGATATACGATATGCGCTAATGGACGTTAAAGAGCTCACCTTTTGCAACAAGGAATCTCAGCCAAGTTCTATTTCAAGTTTTATTGATTTCAGTGACGCATGTATACGGGATAGGCTACAAAGAAAATCAGGCTGCCTTGTATGTTCATAACATGGTTATTATGTGAGAACGTATGTAATGCAAAAGTGTTGCCAGAACAAAGTCGTAGCTGACGAAAATTTCCTGCGTAATTTCCTGGTATTAAGAAATGTCATTCTGACGGCTGGAGAAATGCATTATAACGAACAGAACCTTTCACGAAGCTATCCTTATCCTAACTGCGGCATCCTGAAAACGGGCTTAGAATGGAAGTGACAATTACAAATATTTGTGCTTCTGAATGGCGAGAACTGAATAGGATTGCCATGGGGATTTTTGGGCAAGTGAGATGATACAAGTGTAATACCGTTGCAAAATGTAGAAAAAGTAGTTCTTTTATATGCGCCATACGCTCAACGAAGCCCTGCAGATTACAGTAGCAGAGCGCTTTTACCGTAGGCTTGCGGGAAAGAAAACCCAGCAGAAACGACTATTCCAATTTGCAGAAACGACCCAGTTTACGTCGACCACCAGCGCTTGCAATCAACGCATCAACGCTGGTTTTCCAGAAAGACGTACGACTCAAAGGATGACGACGGCCGTGTGTCCAGACGCCTCTCCTTTTAGACTGCTCGGGACGAGCGCCGTGTACTAAGAGGCGGCAAAAAAGAAAGAAAAAGAAAAAGTAAGTGAAGAGGATGTCATTGTCTCCTCCTTGATACCCCCGAAAGCCGTACTTCAGACGCACTTACAATCGCACCGAAAAGAACGCGAGGCATACGCACGTCGTTTACGCGAAGCAACGACCGAGCGAATAAGATGACCTGGGTGACCGGTTAAAGCCATCATTCCGCCATCATCAGTCGACGTGCAAGACGAGCAGAGGGTAAGAACGAGAGAAGAAGAGGGAGAGAGGGTGAGATCATTTCTATTACTCATGCTTTCGCGACGCCTTGCTTACCAAGGGGAAAAGAAACGGGTGCACCTCATTCACGGGAGATCAGTGTCGGCGGCATGCTCGGCGCCCAGTGCTTGCACCAAACACAGCCGAAGAGTCTGCAGGAGGTAAGCACGTGAGAGTGAACTAATGTCACGGCAGAAAGCAACGGGCGAGATAAAAAAGTGCGCGTTACTTTCGGCGCAGCCCTAGCTTTGTACGTATGCCTATGTCACTGGCAATCCAGATAAATATTTCCGCTAGTCTTTCATAATGAGAAGATGAAGGAACAGGAGCGAAAGAAGAAAATGGGTAGGATGCAACGACTAAGCCCGCGGGGGCAGTTGATGGGAAGCCCTTGGGCTCAATCCCGACGGCGATGTAAGCCGCAACGTCGCCGGCCTTTGGAACCCCGGAAGTCTAGCCCAGGGCACGGACGCTTCTGATTGGTTGCAGTGTGAGCCACGTGTCCAGGAGCGAAACGTCTTGGTGTTCTGTGACGCACGCGGCGTGAAATGAGGATGGGGAGCGAAAACGGGAAAGAAGCGAGGGCATTAGAGCGCGAAACGCGTTTATTCTTTCTGCCATAAACACTGATATGTGGATAACAAATGCTTGGCTCTTGTGGCCACCTTAACTCATTAGGAAATGCAAGCTTGTTGCTCCTGTTCATTGAGGTCATCTTAGCTGGATGTTACCTACGAAATTGTTTTTCGAAGCAAAGTTGCCTTAAGCGGGAAAACAAAGGCGAAGGAATAAGTGCGTCCCAACATACAGTCGCTGATCCAATTAAAAAGGAGTTAAGATTGCTCCCTACGCTCAGTGAAGGATCGTGACGTTGAGAACAGGGAGGTTTCGAACCCTCAAGATACGTTAACGTGTGCGAGAACCGACGATTGTTTGCATAACGTAAATGCTTATGTATAATCATAGCAGATGATGAAATTGCAGACATGTACTTTTTTCTGTGTGCGTTGAGAAAGAGTAGAGATATACGTGAAAAATATGAAGACACGGCTTTCATTAATAAGTTTAAGGCGAGCAGATAGCAAATTGTTCTATAGTGTTTGTTTTTGAAGTAGTAAAAAAAATACCGGAACATCTGAGGAAGCAGGGCGATAGATCAACCACTGAATCAACTTGTATCTTTGGGCATGCATGGAATCAAAGCTGCAGTTCAGGCGATGATGGAGGCTTGATCAATGACAGATCTTTGATAAACTAATGTCTCTGGCGCCAGCGTTTTGCCAAGTGGACTTATAGGACTTGGAGTCGTCAAGGCAGCAAATACCTTGACGAAATCACCTCAGCGCACCCACGGTCGAATATAACACTTTTGCCGAAGCAGCATTTTTTCAGTTTCGTACGAAAAGTGCCACACACTTGGAGCATCTGCAAGCATCTCATAGCAACAGGGGCGGATACAGAATTTTTTCGAAGGGGGGTCTGCCTTTGGGAGAACCTGATCTGTGGTCTTCCTGGGGTATGAATTAAAAAATAAAATAAAGGGGCGCGTTCAGGCTATCCGGGCCGCCCCTCTGATTTGGCAGTGATAGCACATGAAATGCTTCAAAAATACGCGCAGTGAACCGATACGCGCAGAGCGTTCCGCCTAACGCTACCTTCTTAAACTCCACAATCGAAAAGAAACTACAAGCAACACGCTCCAGCACAATCGGTCCGTTCACCAAGAATCGATGACGCACACGAGCTACCTGCCTAACATGTAATTGTTTTCGCAATGTAATAAACAAAGTATAATGTTGCCAACAGCAGCGCAGGCATGCGCGAGTGGTCGAGATACAGCTTTAAAGCTCGTACACAAAGCCAGTTTGTGCCTGCAAGCACACGGCGCGACAACTGTCTCCTTCCGGCCACGAAAGAGTGTTCTCTGGTAAGTGCTCATGCTGTCACACACCGCATCTATTAAGAACGGCGAACGTAAACACGGCGTCAGTCGTAAACGGTAGCCGCAGCAACGGAACGATCTGGCGCTTCTCGTCGGCGGCGAGGAAAACTATACAACATGGAGATGACTCTTAAGGACTCGTTTTCTTTGTTAGGCACAATATTAATGAGAACTAACAGACAATAACGCCAAGGAAAGTATAGGGGGTGTTATCTGTAGTATATAGAATATAAATGTGAAGAAAGTAAAGTGGACGAAAAGATAACCTGCCGCCGGCAGGGACCGAACCTGCGACCTTCGAATAACGCGTCCGATGCTCTACCACTGAGCTACGGCGGCGGTCATCCTCCCGTCCACTTTATGGGGTAAATATGTGCATTTAAACCTTGGAGTGCTAGTAGTAGGTTTAAATGCACATATTTACCCCATAAAGTGGACGGGAGGATGACCGCCGCCGTAGCTCAGTGGTAGAGCATCGGACGCGTTATTCGAAGGTCGCAGGTTTGGTCCCTGCCGGCGGCAGGTTATCTTTTCGTCCACTTTACTTTCTTCACATTTATATTCTAAATACTACAGATAACACCCCCTATACTTTCCTTGGCGTTATTGTCTGTTAGTTCTCATTAATATTGTGCCTAACAAAGAAAACGAGTCCTTAAGAGTCATCTTTCCTTCATTCATAGCAAGGGTCTCGCTCTGGCAGACTTGATGCCTTCAGGTAGTATGCGAGGGATTATTGGTCAGCTGCCTGTTCGTAAAAACGATCACGTGCTACGTGACGCCAGAAAGGCAGAAAAAGAGTGTTCCACACTCGCCGCCATGGCTGCGACTGGCGCTGACTAACACTCCAAGGTTTAAATGCACATATTTACCCCATAAAGTGGACGGGAGGATGACCGCCGCCGTAGCTCAGTGGTAGAGCATCGGACGCGTTATTCGAAGGTCGCAGGTTCGGTCCCTGTCGGCGGCAGGTTATCTTTTCGTCCACTTTACTTGCTTCACATTTATATTCTAAATACTACAGATAACACCCCCTATACTTTCCTTGGCGTTATTGTCTGTTAGTTCTCATTAATATTATACAACATGGAGGTTACTTTCCTGCAAACCTTTTCCCAGCATCCCAATTTCCTCAATCGGAGCAACACGGCACACGAAAATAAGCCGGCATTGCCGTTCCTATCAGCGGCCATACGTTGATACGTACGCACCTGGAGTACACATGGGGAGCGCGCTTAGCCTTCAACATGGCGGAAATGCACACGGCGGCCGCTAGATGGAAGCAGATTTTGCATAAGGTCTATTATCAATATAACTTCAGACTTACATCTAGAACGGAAGTTCAGGCGGCGGCACTAGATGGCGCAGTGCGTCCACAGTGAAGCGCGAAAACGAAACCCATCTGCACGCATGTCTGAGACATGAAGCGTTTGGCTAGTGGCAATGCAACATGTTCGTACATTGCTTCAGTGTGAGTCGCACATCCGTTCACAATGATCTCGAGATCGCTTCTGCTAGAATATTAAAAAAACGCCAGGCCTGCGCTGAAACCGCAGCACAGTCACAGCGAAAGCTGGAAGAGCGGCGTTTCTAGAGCCCGTTGTAAGCTAGCTCTCTTGGGGCTACAATATAGGTACACTAGAAAGGTACCCACTACGCCATAAATCACAATTTCTGTGAAGTCGGGAAGCACCTACTAAGCCATTATTCGTCATCCTGCGGAGAAGCGAGGCACCAGCTACACGTCTGTAAGGCATTATGTGCACTTTGTTGACGCGACGACTTATGACGATGAAGTATTATGGCTCAGCCCTTTGTAATGGGTTGGAAGCTTTAAACGGCCCACCAGTTATGTAATTTGCATTGGGTGACGCCCGGTCGCTATTTCCCTCTCCCGTCATGCTGTATAGCATACGCTGACGTGGGACAGAGACGGGGGGGGGGGGGCGAAGAACTTTACTGTGACCCCAAGGAAATAGATCATGCGCTTATGGGCTTCCTTGGCAACCAATACAAGTGCACTTGAGAGGAACCCACTACGCTCTAAATCATTGTAATTTTACTGAGACCCCGAGGAAATGGATCATGCGCTTATGGGCTTCCTTGGCAACCAATACAAGTGCACATTCGAGGAACCCACTGCGCTATATATCATTGTAATTTTACTGAAACTCCGAAGAAATGGATCATGCGCTTATGGGCTTCCTTGGCAACCAATTCAAGTGCACTTGCGAGGAACCCACTACGCTATAAATCATTGTAATTCTTGAGAAGTAGGGCAGCAGGCACTGTGCCATTTTTCGTCATTCTGCGGACAGCCGTGGTCCCTGGTAAACGCATGTCACGCATTATGCGCACTTTGTTGATGCTGTGCCTGATGCCGATGAAGGATTATGGCAGAGCCGTTTGTAATGGGTTGGAAGCATTAAACAACCTACTCGTTGCGCAATTCGCATTGTGTGACGTCTGGTTACAGAACTCGCGTTGTGCGACGCTTGGTGCTTATTTTACTCTTCTCCCACGCTATATTGCATATGCTAATGTGGTTCCTTCCCGACATGAAGCCTGTATAGGACCTTTCTGCAAAGCAATCTGAAGCACCGGCATAGCTCAGAGGTTGAATACTGGGCTCCCACGCAGAGGGCGCAGGTTCGAACCTCATTCCATCCTGGAATTTTTTTTCTTATTTCCTTTTTTTTCTTATTTCGAGCGATACTGGTTACAGACAGCGGCGGCGGCGGACAACTACGGCGCCAAAAACGGCCGGTGAAATGATCTCATAACAGCTTTCGCTGTAAAAAGAATACGTCTGCATGGAGGCGAACCATTAAACACAACCGAAGGAGTAATGACAAGTCACCGAACAGCGGGTGTCGCTGGAGCCAACGTTTCGACAAGTGGTCTTGGATTTTCTTCAAGGCAGCATCGGCCTTCAGTGGTGTAGCCACGGGATGCAACACCGAGCACGTGCCGCTCCTGAAATTTCTTTCGGCCATGGCGCACAGACAACGAAATCACCTTCGACCAAACTTGCCTGTCCGGCTCCCAGATCAGATGAAGCACGTGCCCCCACCGAAACAAAATTTTGCCTACGCCACTGTCTGCTTACCTTAACGCATGTCGGTGTATACTTTGTACACTCTGTACTTTGCACACTTTGTACTTTTTACAGTCGCAACAATAAAGATGCGGAAGGAGAGGCAAAGTGAGATAACGGGGTGGGGGACGAAGTATAGAGAGAAGGGTATATTGGGATACGCTGACGTGCTGAATTGGGTGACTGAAGGAAAAACACAGCATTAAATAAAGAACAGAAAGGGACGGGTGGCACCCGTCTTGTGGCGGTTTTTTTTTGTTTTTGTTTACGTGGAATGGGCAGAAAGTGGGCAGGGGGGGGGGTATTTTGCTGATTCATGAATGTTGCAAGCGAGCAGAAGCTAAAATGTGACAGTTTCACGGTGCTCAGAACACTTAAGTCTCGCTGGTTTTCATTGTGTTCCCATCATATCGCATTTGTTGCAGAGCGGCCTTTTCAGAGCTGTTGGATCTATCCGGTGTCTGTAAGTGTCAGTGGCGGCCTCGTTGGTTGTGAGCGAACAAGTCAGAGTTGTTCGTGTGCTGAAAACTGCGAGGCATACAAATATAAAAAATCATGGGCCCGAGCCCGAATCGAAGACAGGCTTTTTGCGTGGCAAGCGGGTGTTCTATCACAGAGCCGTGCCAGTGCTTGAATCTGTAGTTAAAAAAAATTCATCATCTCCCACTAAAGAGAACCATGTCGGGATGCAAGGAGCGCATGGGTCGACTTAAAGTTCCGTTCATCAAGGGCACCTTGCCCGATGTTAACGCGTGCTTGCATGTGGAGCACACCATGAATTCACTGTAGTTGCTGTTGCTGTTACTCGTCCCGAACTCTTCTTGGAGCACGCCCCGCGGGTTCATCGCGCGTGTGCAGAATCTCGTTCCCCAACGCCATCATGTGATTGCTGAGACAGTGTGAGGGGGAGAGGCCACAGCGTCTTACCCAGCTCCTTACACAGGCCCTAACGCGCTAGCGCGTGCCACCACATGTGGGTTTGTCTGCGTTACGCCAAGCTAGGACAGCATACGGCAGCCCGGGCCCCTAAAGTGCTCTGCACGTATCATCATCAAGGCGGTCGAAGGACAAGACGAAGAAGACTTCTCGTTGGCGCGAGCGATCGCTCAATATGTTACAGATGGCTATGGTAGGTTTTAGAAAACGGACGGTCGCCAATGGAACTGCGGACAAAGCCCAGCGCCAAATCTGCTTCGCATCTCAAAAAATTCTATACAGGCGTTATGTAGAGCGAGAAGTCGCGCTAAGACGCGCAATTTGCGTGGTAGCAGTGCAGAATCACACCAGACGTCACAGCAAATGAATTGCGCAACGAGTCGGTGGTTTAAAGTCGCACCCATTACAAAGCGCTCTGCCATACATATTAATCATCAGCAACAACATCATCAACGAAGTCATTATGATAATTGTCAAGGTTTTATGTACCAAAACCAGAATATGATTATCAGAGACGACATAGTTAAGAGACAATAAGCTACCCCGGTGGCTTAGCATCAATGAAGTGGGCAGCTGCGTAGTGCGCGTATTGCCCTATGGATGCCTCAGTGAGTACTTCGCTAATTCCCATAATGATGAATTATTGCGCAGTGAGCAGTTCGCAACTGCACTTGCAGCAGGCATGCATTATAAATGAACTTGAAACGGCCAATGCTACGCACACAGCCGTTGCTTTCCTCGCGGCATGGGTGAGGTGTCCACTGAAAAGCGATGCCTGGCGATCGAATTAGAAGACAATGCGAACGCGGCCCGATTACGTTATCGCGTTCTACTCGTGCATGCGCAGCTCAAGCGTACTCCAAGCTCTTAGATTATACATAGCGGAAGGTATGCATATATATTTAGCCAAGTGCACACCTACACAGCCGAACTGTCACTAAATTCGGCTTTGAAACGTGTTCAGTGAGGCTGTCAAGGACTAATAAGGCTCGTCGCGGCGTTGCTCCTATTGATACAGCGAGTGTTGCTTGGAGGCACCTATTGAAGTCACTGCAGCTTGAAGCAGAGAATGAATTATATGTTCTCTATTGCTTTTGCGCACATTGGTAATGTCTGTGGTGGATAGAGCGCCGCCTTTCAAGTCGCAGATCCATCGATCTAGCAGCACTTCCACAGTAGGGAAGCTTCATCAGTCAACAATTACGAGTGCTTATCAGATTAGTGCGCCGTTCCTTCCCACCCAGAAAGACACGGCCAGATGACTGGCGAATGTTTGTCGTGCCTCACCGAGGTATTTCTTATCACCGGCTATCACCACACGTGTGGAAACTTTGCGGACGATACCGCGAGAAAAAAAAAATAGCATGGGCAGGATTCAAGATAGAACTGTTTGATAGGCGGATGTAGAGTTTGCCTTTGCTCGTGAAACCAGGACAAACAATAGTGGCGAGGCGATAGTCGTTACCTCCTGCCTCGTAAGCGTAATTCTGAACCAGCGCTCGAGAGATTGCGAAGCGCACATGTGTTCGTTTCCCATCTTACCTTGGGGTTTTCGAGAACGGAGATAACGTAAGATTATGAAGTGCGGCGCTAATAAGACGCAGTGTATGGTCAGACATCGCGTCATTCACGTGAACTGTCGCACGGGGAAAAATGTGATAAGGAAGTGCGTTGTCCATGTTTGTGAAGAAGTGCAGTTGTCGCAGTACTAGGAAAAACTTGCAGAGTTTTTACGGGAGCCTGATATTTGCTGAAACCTGTCTCACGAAGGTGACACAGACACAGAACCACCAATTTCCGCTCCTCTGTCATCTTATAAATAGCACTCAACTAGCGCCCAGTACAAACACGCGTCATTTTCTGCATCTGCCCGACACAGTAACACATACAGTTGGTCGTTGTTCTTGCCCACCTTATTTCAACAATGCTGCTCCAGAACACGTGTCAAACCAACTAACCCCAATAATGTACTCTAGGAAATTTTAATCAGCTTGAGAAGTATTGTATTTAGCTGTGACTGCAAGAGGAGGGCCTTTTCTAGGCCTACCGAGTTACCCCTGCGTTGTGTTATTCACCTGCACTTGTGGCCGAACACGACACAGAAGTAACTCGCAGGAAAATCGTCCGTGACAATATTCCCAATTTCATCACTGCGACTAACATTACTAGATCCACGTCGGCCCTGTTGTTTCTGTAATTTAGCCACTTCTCTCTACCAATTGTCGTGTGATAAAACAAGATGCAATTTGAAAGGCTGAAAACAACTTGAGATATTAGCTATGTCGACATGATGTTTTATTCGATACAAATAAGGCGCCAGCTACTCCTCAACTGTTCAATGGGTTGCGTATATAAATCACACTTGGTTCAAAAGTACTTATAGAAAATGTTACTAGGAACACCAGAACATAAAAATTACGTTGGCACAGACAATCTACAATTTGAAAAACACCGTGATACCGCAATAGAAAATCTCATAAATAGAAATACTAATGTCATCATATGAGATGTTTTGTAGGAAGCAGGTGGCACATACATTATTTAGATTATAATGCCACATGAGCCAATAACAAAGCAGTCAACACAACGTCCACATTCACATGTACAAGTAAAACAAACATTAACTGCTTTTGTAACGGCGAACATTGTCGGCGTGTTCAAGAAAATTGGTAACGCTTTTAGAACACGTATCTGCAAGGCTCTTTTCGGCCACAGGCCGAAAATATTCTTTAAACTGAGTGGTGCAGTGACATTATTATCATGTTTGTCATTGGTGCCTATTTAAATCGGCGTTTTGATGCATCGTTATGTAGCCAATCTAGAAGGAGGCGGTATATATCTGCATCTACAAATGGACAGTTGCATGAAGCTTTAATTTGTCGTGGTGGGAGGGATAGATTTATGAAAATCTCTTCTTGCGATCCTGTTGCACTATTTTATACTACTAATAAATTATGCTTTCTGAAATTTCTTAATAGAAAGCTCGCACATAGCGTGGATTTTATTTTGGGGAACGTTAATACCACTTGCAGAAAGCCGAAATTTATTGGACCTTCTTGGTGCATTAAGAATATTCGAGGATCGCTACCTGACGGGGCAAATAAACTCAAAGGCGTCCAAGTGTTTCGTTCATTTTTTCACCATGCAGCGCTCTCTGGCAAAGTTCAAACCAACTTTGCCAGACAGTCGGTACATGCATTGTCATACAACTGTAACACATTACGCTATTGTTTGCTATTCGCCACGAGATCGGGCTATAGGTGGCAGCACCGTCGACGCGTTAGTGTGGATATGCGGTCGGCGGCGCGTACACAAATGTACGCAGCGGCGCTTTGCTGTAGGCGGTTTAAGTCAATTGTCAGCAAATAAAGCGTGCTGGCTGCATCCTAATTGTGATATATGCGCCCTCTATTCGCACGTTAATGCACAAAGCTGGCCTAACGTGTCTATTACATGTGAGAGAACCGTAATCTACCAATCAATGGGGTGCGGGCTTTCGGTCGCAGTCGTCTTTTGCACCATAGGCGTGCGCACGGGGGGTGGGGGGGGAGGCAGGGGGTCGCCCCCTAGTCAGCCAAGAGGAGGGGGGGCAAAATCTGCCCCATAGATCGACCCCCCCTAGTCACCTACAAGCGGGGGGGGCGCAAAATCTTCCTCGTATATTGACTTAGTAGGAGGGAGGGGGCGCAGCGATGAACCTTCGCCCTCCCTGATGAGGAACCCTCCGCATGCCTATGTTTCGCACTCTCGACGTTTTTTCTTCCTTTATTTGTGCGTGTTCAACTTGTGTTCTGCCTATACCACAATATAAATAGTGTTGCGTGAGTGAGCCCAAAAAGTATTTACTTCTTGCTCTAGCGGCTAAAAAAAATAGTGCCTGTATTTCTGCGTAATTAGATGAAGTAGAACTTTGTGCACTCTGCTTTTCTGTTTGCATGAAAACGTATGGCTTGAAGTCTTTTTTACCGCTAACCGGTCTTTGCAGACGTTAGTTCATGCTTTGTGGTATCACAAGGGTTTCGAAATCACCAACACTTTACGAGACGGTGTCGCTAAAATTCTACATTCAAACCTCTACATTTAGTACTTCTTTCGGTTAGGACGACGCCAAATGCACTATGTGATGTTCTTGACCGACAAAGTGGGACCCACATTGAAATGATTTTGACGAATGTTCGGTATGATGATGACAGCGTCATACCAAAACCTGCATGCACATACTTATTGGAGTGCATACAAGTCTGGGAAGACAAAATGCTTATGTATATCGTATAATCATACGTGCAAGCATTTGATACTGTGCTAACACAACGAAATGAACTGCCCTCTGCGGACGGTGCAACACGTACGCTCACATGGGAACACGATGTGGCAGCAGACGACACAAGGCGCCATCCACACCGCGGGGTTTCTTCCGCTCGCCGCTAGGTGCCGACCCTGTTCGATCTCGCGGCCAATAGTTGCACAAATCTTATACATGTCAGTTGAATCTGAAGTGGTTGCTCTCGTTTCCATTGCACTAAACGGGTAAACGTGATTTTTACCGTCTCTGTTTCCGAGCTTTCATGCATATTTCAAACTATATTAGGGGCTCTAACATATGGTGACCGTAACTTGATTTTATTCCTAACGACATATTCACAACTATCCCAGTCTTTCGTTTATTGTAACATGATAGAGGGCTTTGTTGTTACAAGGTTCATGAGGTTTTATTGCTGTTTTATTTACGACATTTTCGCTATGCTGCATAAATGGTGGCACTTCAGTTTAGCGCTATATATGACATTCCTCTGCATATGCACCTGTTGCATCTTTTTTTTTTCTTTTTGGCTACTTACGGGAATCCAGAGATTATAGTTGCGAGAAGTTGCTGGTTATATTGCAGCACGTTTCTGAGTTCATGAACAATATAGCCAATTAGCCCCACACTATTGCTTAGGTAATTGTTTGCTGGGGAAACGTTATAGTGAGGTTATTTTAGACAATGACGTCATCACGGTCAAACAAAAGGAACGCTCATATGCAACCCTTGCGCAGGATGCGATGAAAATAGATGGCGAAAATTGTTGGTGGGCGCAGTCAGCAATAGCGTGACAATGGCAACCGGCGCTAGAAAAACTCCCTAGGGTGTGCGAAACACTGATAACAACGACGCGTACCAAAACAACACTACGTCGCGCGCATTGAGGAGGAAACGTTTACTTTCACTTAGCCAGGGACAATGACCGGATCAATGGTGGACAACTGATTAAGCATCGCCTATTATCTTCGCTTCCAAAATCAGCATTGTTCTCGCTGTGAGTCCCATGTGTGCCGAAAACTAAGAGCAAATTCGTTTTCGTAACGACGAATGTATTTTTCGTGCTTTGGGACCCGCGTTTGCCGCCATGATACGAATTTCTTTCGTAATCTTTCCTGTATTGTTGTCACGAACGTGAAAGTTATCTTGCAGAGGCAACTCTTCCTCTTGCAAGGTCAATGTCTCGCCGACATATGAGTAGTTGAAACTATACTGACACATGATCTTGTTGTTGTGGCAAGAGGACAGGCCCACAAACCTAATGCTTGTGTTGAACCTAAACATAATGAGAGTGCAGGAACTCTGATGCGTTATACTGCACATTTCGCGGTGTCACCGTGTGGATAATTACTCAGACGTGATTCTTAGAAGTGAGTATCATGTTATGTGATGAGAGCTCGAAGTTTAGACGCGTTTCGGGGTAATTGCATCCGATTGAAAAATGTAAGCTCTAACGCAGGCGCGGTGCAGCTCGTGCTCGCTAACATTTGCATTTGCGTAAGAAGTTCATCAAATGTCCTTTAAACAATAGAGCACTCACAACTAGTATATTGTAATCGTACGGTAAGTATATATTACTTGAGGCGTGCACAAATTCGGATGGATGTTCTATGAATAAAGCTTGCATAAAAAACTTAGCAATTAAATTTAAAATATTGCGGACGCTTAAGCATCACCACTACGAGTGGAACGCGATAGCGTAGTCGGGCTCCGTTCCCATCGCCCTCTCATTCACTCACCAGGCTTCTCTTCTCAATGGACTCCTCAACCGCGCCGAGAGGGAAGAACGTCTGTGCGCGTAACATTGGCCGTCTGAAAGTCTCACGGAATATCATTTGCGAGTGCGGTGGCGAAGTGCCCATAATTCATATTTTGCGAAGTAGCGAATTACCTGCCATGCGCCCGTAAGGCAATACGCGCATCTACACAACTGCAGACTTTGTTGATTAAGTAACGGATGATGACGATGATCATGATGATGAATAAATATTGCCGAGCGCTTTGTGATTGGTGGGCTTCTAAGCCACCCAATTGGGGCGATTCTGCGCTTCTGCCACGCAATATTATGTACACCTGTTAACACGATTCCTTGCATTATATGTAGTGTAATGAAGAGCGGCACGGCAGCTGCGGGGCACGGGTTGGACAGCGAAGAAGAAGAGGCAGAATATAGAGAGTGGGTATGTGCCAGAATTAGTAGGCTCCAACCAACCAACCAACCAACCAACCAACAGCTGGCCCAGGAACGGGTGCTGTCTGTGTGTTTCTTCACTACAATGGCGCAGCCGCTCAACGAACCTCTGCGCGACGACCTGCAGTCAGAAACCGTGCTACGAAGCGGACGCAATTTCCAGCGTCCTGCTGCTTCTGCTACCGCGGCCACAGCATCCGACCTGGCCACCGCAGGTACCACAGCCAGCCCGCCGTCTGCAGGCGTCATTGCAGCTGCGGCCGGCGACTCAACTGGCTTGGCTTCACAAACCGCTTCACTGCCAAGGGACGCCGTACACGCTCCCTTGGACTTCGCCTCCGGTACCGCAACTGCAGCAACCGCAGTATCGTCGCCAGAAGACAGGCGTAATCTCTCGCCTGCGATCGCTAGCGACCTCTTTGCGGTTATGGAGGCCATCTCCACTTTATCCAAGCGCTTTGAAGACGCTGTCCGGCCGTGGACGCAACCATCACTCTGCAGACTTGGAGGAACTGCCATGCCAGTAGGAATGGTCGACATTTCAGTCCGGACGTTAGCGGGGACTAAAGTTCTTCCAGCTGTTCCTGTTTTCGAAGACCTCCCTACCGGCATGATCTTGGGAGCAGATTTCTTGTTGTCTGACGACATCCAGCTCACCATAGATCGCGGCCACGTCGAGCTCCGGCCTGCCACACCTGGGAAAACAGCGACGACACGACCACCGACAGGTGAGCAGTCCACTTCCCCTACCCTATCTTCTATACTGGCTCGCCATGAGCCAGTGTTTGCTGATAATACAACAGAACTCCCGCACACTAATTTGCTGCTACATCGTATACCAACGGGCGACCATCCGCCAGTATGCGTACCACTGCGAAGACACGCTGAACGAGAGCGTGTAGTGATCGCAGAAGTAGACGAAATGCTCGGACGAGGGCATTCTTAGAACGTCATCGAGCCCGTGGCAGCGCAGTCGTCCTTGTAAGGAAGAAGAAAACCGGATCGTTGCGCTTTTGCGTGGATTACAGGCAGCTCAGCAAGTGTACAACACCTGACTCGTACCCTTTACCCTCGCATTGATGACGCGGTGATACAGTACGCCACTGCAAGTTCTTTTCGTCCCTTGATTTACGTGCAGGGTACTGGCAGATCAACGTCGCGGAGGAACATAAATGTAAGAATGCCTTTCGCACTCCTTCGGGCTTGTATGAATTCAACCACATGCCGTTCGGATTGCGAACGGCTCCTAGCACATTTCAGCGTGCGATGAATACCGTGCTAGGATCTCTGAAGAATCAAGCCTGTGTGGTATACCTGGACGACATCCTGGTCGTTGGCAAGACAGAGGATGAACATCTTCGCAATTTGGACGAAGTGCTGCACAGACTATATGAAGCAGGATTCCGTTTAAACCGAGAGAAGTGCCAATTTGGACTGCCCAAGATTTCATACCTTGGACATAATATATCTCCTATTGGCATTCAGCCGCTCCCGGAGCGCATCGCTGCGGTGTCGGAGTATCCCACACCAACCTGCTTGAAACAGGTTCAGTCATTTATGGGTATGGCTTCGTATTTGCGAAGGTTTATTCCTCACTTCGCTTCGATCGTAGCTCCCCTTGAGCGGTCTTCTTAAAAAGGACGCACGGTTTGAATGGGGCACCTTGCAAGAAAATGCTTTTCAAAAGATGAAACAAAAGCTCACTTGCTGCCCAATATTAAGTCACTTCATGATGACTGGACCACCGAAGTTCACACCGATGCCAGCCAAGTTGGTCTAGACGCAGTGCTAGTGCAGCGCAATCCAGATGGCATAGAACATGTTGTCGCTTACGCCAGCCGGAAACTTTCAGACACCGAGCGCCACTATCACTCCAATGAGCTAGAATGTCTTGCAGTTGTATGGAGTGTCGATGATAAATTCCGACATTATTTTTTCGGGCGCAAATTCACGGTGGTGACCGATAATGCTGCAATCGCATGGATGTTTTTCCAAGGAACAACTAAAGCACAAATTTGCCCGGTGGATAATCACGCTGCAAGAATACGATTTCGATGTGCGCCATCGCGCCGGGGGGCTAAACAACGTCGCAGATGCCCTCTCACGGAACACCCTTGACTGTGTGCCACAGACCAGGCAAAACCACATTTTTTTCGCCCAGCTGGACATCTCCAAAGCTCAACAGGAGGACAAAGACTTGACATCAGTTATTGCATCTATCGCTGACAAAGGAAACGACTCGATGTTTGTTATGCGCAATGCCGCATTGTACGACGTCACTGGCAAGAGGACCGATCTCAAGAGCGTTACTTGCCGGTCGTCCCTAAGTCTCACCGATCAGAAATACTACGAGCCATTCATGATTCCCCAGAAGGCGGACACACCGACCAACGAGCCACGCCCCGCAAATTACAAGAACGCTTCTGGTGGCCTAAGATGCAAAATAGTGTTCGTTCGTACGTCGCCAGTTGTGAAATCTGTCAGCAGTTTAAACGACTGCCGGGGCGCCAGCCTGGATTACTAACCCCTATTTCGATACCTGACACTATTTTCCACACGGTTGGCATCGATTACATAGGACCTCTAACCACCACGCTAGTCGCAGCCCTAAAATGTTACACAAACTATTTCTTCCTAGTTCTTCTTAATTTATTTCACAATATCACAGAAGCTGTTATATGTGGTATGCTGAAGTTTTATTTGTCATTTCACAAAGCGACGTTCCCAAGGAACACACAGGGCCCCATATAATTTGCCTGTGCTCTTTTAAACTACATCTGTTGAAGTTTCTTGCGGCTCGGGTTATCGCGTCCTTCG
>NC_051178.1:89569795-89647297 GCF_013339695.2 Rhipicephalus sanguineus
GTTCCCTTCGGAGATGTCCAAGTTTTTAGGGGCGAAGCTCCTTAAGGCGGCACCCGTTCGTCCCTCGTAGTCGTAGTAGTGCGTAACCAGTCGTAACGCTAGTACCAGATCTTGACCTCCAAGTGGTGCCGGTGGGAGTTTTTTCCTGTGCGTTGTTGAACAATAAAAAATTCGCAGCGTGCGCGTTAACTAAAAGCCGAATTCTTCTGTCTCTCATTCCCCATTAGCAGCCATTGGCATGTTCCAGTAGGAAACGTTAGTAGAAGTAGAAGTGTAAGTGTTAGCTCAAAGCCGACTTCTTCTGTCTCTCATTCCCATTAGCAGCCATTGTTTATCTCCAAGGTAGTGCCTGGTGAGATTTCTCCTGTGCGTGGTTAAACAATAAAATTTTGTTCAAAACGCCGTTGATTGATGAAATAAACCAACGAAAGACGCCAGATGTTTTCCAAAAGCAAAACGAAAGAACGCCAGATGTTTCGAAAGCAAAACGAAAAGACGCCAGCTGCTTAACGAAAGACGCCAGATGTTTTCTAAAGCAATGGTTTTCCAAACAATGAAAATTCACAGCGTACATGTAAAATTAAAGTGAGCTGCAAGTCGTCATAACTCTCATCGAACCTTTAGTATAAACGCGCCCGATCTCACGTCGGTGATGATGTACTGGGCAGAATTCACGGAAGATTCACGGTTTACCGATGAACCTCCGCAGCTTCGCCCACTCATCATCATTCACTCCGTGGATATCCTGTGATTTTTTTATTATTTATGACGTAGTTGGTACCTTGGAACTGTATTTGAAGAAGTCGCCCCAAGAGAGTTTACAACGGGCTCTAAAAAGGCCACTCCTTCAGCTTTCGCGATGAATGTGTAGCGTGTTCCGCGCATCCCTGGCGTATTTATTTTATTCAGCTCACAGGCAACGCCGATCTTTCGCTCACAACCAACGCTATCAATACCGACGCAGACATCACAATTTCAGGAACCCTGGCTATCCAACGTTAGCGCGTTAAAAACGTCGTACAATAGTTATAAGCGAAGCTTCGGTGTGTCTCTATAGAAATGTACGCCGCATCGAGTTAACTAATAATTGACGACATGGTAAGTCTCATGTATGACAGAAATTTAACGTTTACTGGTAATAAAACCAACAAATGAACCGAAAATTTTAAAATAAATCATTCGGTCTGAGGCTTCAAAGCGGCGCAATGGGTTATTCCGGACGCCGCGTGGTGAAGGACGCCGGATGAATTCCGGCTATACCTAGGTTTTAGCGTGAGCGTTGAGTACGCGGGTGTCTTCGCCTTCCTCCGCCACTGCATTGCTACCATGCGCCACGGTGTGTATTGAACCCGTCAACTTGCCCTAAGTAGACAACTTCTAAATTTGAAAAAAAAATTCATTAGAGTAATCTTCGAATGCAGGACTGTGCCGTACACGTGGTCGGCTATGAATTAGTATGCAGGGAATGCGAACACGTAATCGCATCTCCAAGCACCTTCCCATTTGCCTTTTTCTCGCTATTCATTGCTGAATGAGATAAAATATTCGTTAATATACTGTTGCAGTGAAAATAAATTGAGTAAATGCATGTGCCTGGAATGTGAGATACGAAGTGAGCTTAATTGTAATGGCACGTCTAGCAATGTACGTAAATCCACGAGCAGAAATAAACGTGAAGTTACACACACAGCGCTGTGTGTGAGTGTATGTTAGTTCCTTACTCCGGCTCGTATTTATTACGCACAGCGTTGTACGTACCAATCACACGCCAAAAGTTTGTCGATGCTTAACTAAAGGCTTAGTGCGTACAGGGTGTCATATTTGTGGATGCGCAACGCAATGTAATCGATACCGTCCACCTGCATGCAAGTTCTGCGTGGACGTGTTGTGATAAAAACGCTGCAAGGAAAGAGCAGCTGACGGGCAGTCATGGTAATTACGAGGCTCCTACCGAAGCCAAAGCACAAACGCATTGGCTGTTTTGTGAATTTCAAGCAGCGTGAGTTCATGGGAAACACTATATCACGCTTGTTTGCCTGCCTACGATAACGGGTTATCTGAAAGTAATAACGCATGTAATGAGATAACACAAAAGAATAGCGCACAGTTTGTCTCAAACAATGGGAACAATTGAAACTAAACAGAAAACAGCAGATAAAAATGCATGCACGTAACACCAAGCAGGAACACGCGGGAACCCTTTGAGCCGTCGTAGAATGATCATCCCATGAGACGCGATAGCGTTTTCATGTACGAATGCAACTGGCTGCTGCGACGTTTATCAAGAGAAAACGGTAAACAAAGCACGTCCTATATTTTCATTTCCTAGCCTATCTATACAGCGGGAAACGTTACAGAAAACAAGAGAAAGCGTGAGTTCTGTTTTAGCCTTATATATAGTGCCCCTATCGGAAAAGAACGGCAGTCGTAGTTTCTTTTTAGGAGTGGTACAGAAGGGCCACTGTTGGTAAGCCATTCAGATTGCATATGTCTTCAATGAATGAGCACGCTTTGACTCTATAGGTCATGGGTGCAGCTGTGGTTTATGGTTTCATCTAAATAATTTTAAACGAAATTTATTTGCCTAGAAATTTGGCAATATTAAATGTCCGGAATGCAATGCCATGGGAGTGTTTTTAATGAGCAGAAGCTGAAAGGCGCTTTTCATGGTGAGATATTATACACACCAGGTACTTACTCTAGTAGCATGCATATATAGAAAGTTGTTCGTTTTATGAAGAGACGTCATTGTGGGATCGCCTCTCACTAGAGTGTTGTCTAACAAAAGAACGGCTTGTATAAAAATTATGGTTTTTCAATCTCACAATTATTAAATCCTGCTTTTCTTGGCCTCAATATTTTTTTTTAATAGTCAATGCGCCTCGAAGCAAGGTATGAAGGCGGCGCGCTTGTGCAAATGAGGTGTAGTTTTGATTACTTTTGATGCATATACTGAAAGCGGAAATGAAAAAAAGAAAAGAAATAGAAGCATAACCATTAGAGAAGGCAAATTTCTTCCTCCTAAGGGTATGTAAAAAAACGTAGTGAAAAGAAAAAAAAAGTGTCCGTCTCAGTACACCGTTGAGCACAGTCGTTACAGGTTTGGTGTTCGTTTACTAAAACACTAAAGCACGCGCTACATAGTTTTAAGGTGATAGGAAAAGTAAGATGAAAAAAGAAAAACGAGGTAATGGACAGTAATTAAACGTATTGGGCAGACTACAACAGCTCAATTCATCCTGTTTGAATCACCGGGTATGTACCTTTATAAAACAGTTGTTCTCATTAAGTACTGGTGGGTCGCTCGCAAATCCTCGTGACGTCATGTGTATATAACCACCAATTAGAGACTTATTTGACATGCATTCATTAACCTCACCTACATGCTTCGTCGTGGTTTACGCAACGTCATTTAATCACCTTGTACATGTGCGGCCCCGTTTTGTCTTACGCTACACTTTGGCTAGCATTATTTTAGCTCCGTAAAACTGGTAGCTTGCCTGGCATGACGAAAATAAGCCATATTTAGCGTTAAGACCTGTCCTTCCAACGAACAGCTAGGAGTGAACTCTCTTACGATTAAAAATATGCTCCTTTCGCGGTTGATGAGATTCTCGAAGCGTTTTTGCACCACCGTTGATACATCCTAAATTTATTCCGGCATGGTGTTAAACATTTCGACAAAGAGCTCTATGTTGATAAAGAATCAAAATGTTTATATGTTTCACGTACTCTCACTGATCGACTTGCAGGCACCATGAGAGGAACTCTTATTTTGGTATTCATCGCCGGCTTCGTTGCTTTATCAGGTGAGTGTAATGTCAGACATAAACAATCAGTGCCTTCCTTACATGAATACAGTAAACGTTTAATGACTGCTTTATTCAAGAGAAAATATATGATAATGCTCAACCGTTTGCAAGTCTTAAGTAAATATAGGAAACCTATTGAAAATATACCAGGCGATACCACCTTGCATTTTTACGAACCTTAGCTAATGACTCCAGAATGATTGCGACTTCGATTGGGATTACAGATTCTGGCTCATCCTGGTGACGCCGTGTTCGCAGACATTTTATTATTTGCGTAATCGAAGCACAGCTGTTTATGGCTTGCGCAGCTGCGAATACTCGGCGTTTGTATGAAATAATAGTCGGTGTAACCACACCAAATAACTGACAATTCGTGGCAATTGTGTATGTAATAAGGAAGAAATGCGACCCAAGTTAAGAGCGACTCAAGGAATCTAAAAAAAATGCTGCATGATAACATCTTGGGATGGACAGCAGTGTATTCCAAGGAATGCACAGATGAGGAAAAAAAATACATACATATACATACATATACACACACATATATATATATATATATATATATATATATATATATATATATATATATATATATATATATATATATATATATATATATATATATATATGTGTGTGTGTGTGTGTGTGTGTGTGTGTGTGCGTGTGTGTACGTCATGGTGTCTGCTTGTGATTTAATACACCCTAGTTTGCACCATTCAGAGAGTATCTTCTCCACACGGAGTAATTGTCATGGATACTCTATGCTTTCGCTTCCTTCTACGCTACATGCCCGGCTCTTTCAGGTCACAACTGGCATGTATGTGTGCTAGTGCCACAACGAACTTGCATGAGAGAAGCGATCGCATAATTTCAATTCTTTCAAGAGGTATTTAAGTAGAATGCTAATCGAGTATAATTGTAGTATACTATTTCTGAAGCGTTGCTTCTTTTAAAATTGCGCAGCAGTTTATCTGAGCCACACTTTACAGGGAACAGAATATATCGCATATGTTTCGTAGATGGGATGCGTTACGTTGTTGTTAAAAACATGCACTTAGTTTTGTAATGTGTCAGGTGCCAATCTTGCAGGTATAATTTACTACACAGTCTTCGCTAACACATATAATTTGTATTCCGTAGAAAGCGTCTATTTATTTGGATACTGCTTTTCTTACCAACCGTGCAAACATCCAAGAAATCGCGCAAGTTTATTGGACGACGATTTAATCTTAAGAAATGTATTGTAGTGCATTGACTCATTTACATTGCCCATTTTGTATCCTCTTTGCGCTTGCAAAGCTTGTATTTGCTATATTTGCCATTATCGACTCGTACATGTGGGTGACAGGTTTGTTAAACAAGCGTGGAAGACATGCAATGCTGCCAGCATGGCAGTGTCGCCATGCTTGTTACAGATTAGAGTCCGAAAGCACGGCAGACAAAAATCTTTGGATTAGTTCTGCTATGGATACTAACGCTACTACAAGTATAAGGAAGAGCCCTGGATTCAAGCAAATCTTGCAGAAAACGAAACTGCATAGCACATCCTTAAGTTCTCGCATTCTCGAGCAAATGAAAAGATATAAAGCTAATATAGTGATCCCAATGAGGACCGCTGCGGAATGCGAAATAACACGCAATGACTATTCGTTACGTACACTCATGACAATAAACAATTTATTCGCCCAAAACCACGCACAACAGTTTGTTTGCTGTACCTGGGCTTACACATACCAACCCTGTCTAAGTGAGACTACACAAGCATCAAGCGCGTTTTTATGATGAATGAAAATAGCGCAAAAAAGAAAACGTGGGACGAGACGAAGAAAGCTACAGGACAAGCGCAACTTACCCAGCAGTCTATTATTTTGTGCCCTTGTTAGTCTTAAAATATAAAATAGGTTGGCTTCATATCCGCGTTAGGAAGCGAGGGTGCTTGGTAGGTATTGGATACGCGAAGCGTCGTATAAAATTTGGTAACTTCTACGTACCACAAAACAGGCCCATGAATACGTTTTGGCTCCCTGATTTAAGACAATGTTATAAAAATGACCTCTGCTTCCTGATATGCCAAAACAACGACGTGACTGTAAGACACGCCATAGTAGGAGACTTTAGGATAATTTTGACTACTCGCGGTTATTTAGCTCGAACCAAGACCTACGTACAGTGATGGTTTTGTATTTCGACTAGTCGAATTCGCATCCTTGAGCCTGGCAGCGGAGTATCTTATAAGACTATCACATGTTGCTGGGAATGAATCCTAATGCGCCAAATATATTAGTCGTGTAAGTAAGACAAAGCAAAATGATACAGAATTCATATATTCTTTGTGGTGAAGCTTTCATTTCAAAGTGGCAAATTAAATCCTGATTGGCACTAAAACTAACCGTGTCTTCCGGCATGATCTGCAGCATCAAGTGTCGTCTTCGATGAAGATAATTCTTCTGAAGAAGTAGAAACAAGGAGTGACGTCGATTCACTCATCGATGAAGTTCACGCTATCTGCAATGCTTTGGCGACCACGGATTCTGAAGGGGCGGAAGAAGAGGTTTGTAACCTTCACATTTTTTTCGAAATCAAAGTCATCCTGACTACTGCATTTATACTGCTCATTTTTGCACAATCGTACGCGCAATTTAGCAGAAAGAAATCATCTCAGGTTGGCGTGCTGGACTTTCAAGTGGTAGTACTGCCACCTCGCTATCATTGGGCAGGAGGCGGCGGGAGTACGCGGAGCTTCGAATTTTCGGGTCTGTGCGGAATGCCACGGTATTGCAGCGCAACAATGTACTTATAAAAGTTTTCCTACAAGACTTTTCGCCACCGCCATATGCGTTGATGGCACGAGCTAGTGCAGTCGTATATTTATATTTCAGAATTGTGTAACTCCTTTATAAAACGACCCCGCGCTCCCTTATATGCCGACTGCTTTGATGACATGGTGACGTGCTCTGCTTGCGTCTCCTCCTGCTATATACAAAGGCAACGCACAGCACCGGTGTGGCAATCAAGCTCCTATCCTGGGGTTTTTCACAGGCAACGAGTGTGGGGACGACACGAAGCCTTGACCAAAGCTTCAGAAGACATGCCAATTTGCATATCTATCACACCATACCTAATACACCTCATGAAATGGTATTATCTAACGGTACCGTGCTAGACGGCAATACTTGAAGTTGTTTTCTCATGCAGATTGTTTCGCACATTCACGACTTGTATTAAATCAGAATTACATCAGCTCGCACATACAGTACACTTTCTTTATTCATTTTTTTTAGTTTTGAAAATGTTACATCATAATATAATGCTACAGGTTGGAACATTTTCTTATGATGTTATTATACTACTTATTTTCTACATAACCTTTTCTGAGTTCCTCAACTCTGTGGGATTAACTTACGCATCACTGTATGCTCCTTTTGAATTTTCGCGCCATTCATTCGTTGTTAACGTTGAGGGTCATGACAAAGTGTTTAGCTTTGAAAGTTCTTGTAGAAGACATGAAAGCATCTGATTCATTGGGACAGCCTCTAACTGGAGCAATCATTATTTTGGTACGAGAAGAGTATGATAATAAGAAATTATAATGTTTCGCGACTTAAGAAACTACGTGAATAATGTTTGTGTGTAGAGCTGCTCTTTTGAAGAAAGCAGAAAAATATTTTTTACAAGTTCGCGTGAGCTGGCTACTAAGTTCGTGTAGCTCTCCTGCCATAATCAGAGGCGTCACTTTACAGCTCCTTCGTTTTCGTGTATTCGCTTTGCCATTTTCTCTAATGCAAGCGTATAGTCACACGCTGCTGAAAGCATCTTTGAGCTATTTGATTCTATGGTAATAAAACATTTGCCGGGGCACATCTAGCATGCAAGAAGAAAACGTGCACAGATCAATGCAGAAGCAAATTTTATTTCGGCACTTTAGTGCTCTTCCAGGTATCTTGTTCACACAGACGAAACCACAGCAACCGCGATTAAACGCGTTCGAAGAATGACAACTTTCGTAAATAACATAAAACCTGAAGGCATGTGCTTGTGTTACAAATGTCTGCAGTAAACTATTCGCAACAATTCTAAACGAAGCTGGGGAAAATAAAATATGTCTGAGCAATGATAGTGGCTGCTGCAGCGATGGTGTGAATTTTTATTTTCTTGAAGTTGCCAGCCAGGCCGCTCGACTGGCAATTTTATTTCGATCGGCACCGCTCAGACTATCGTTGAATATCTTTTTCAGGTTTCTGTATGCCCCAGCGTAGCTTACTTGCAACTATGGTCCAGATTTTCCTACCTAAAAAGGAGGAGGTGTGACTCCGAGCTCAACACGTGAATAACCAAAACCGAAAATAACCTCGTAGATCCCTGGGCAATGCCTCTTCTGCGGAGAACCAGGTACCTTGGACACACAGTAGTGAGGCTCCAAACAAGCGCCACTAAAACCTCTGATTCCTTGCCAATCCAACGATCGTAGGATGAGAGCCTTGGCAAGTTCCTTTCTCGAGGTTCAACTACGGTTTTTTTTCACAAGTTCTTAGGGAACAGACCTAAATCAAAGGAATCAGTACTTTATGAAGTTGATCCACACAGAAAATTTTTCATAACGACAGATCTCCCACGACAGTTAGAGACTTTAATCCACAGACTTCGATTGGAAGTAGCCTACACAAACAGCTTCCTGCACAAGATACATCGATCCAACTCCCTGGAATGCGATTGTGGTCAAGCAGAAGAAAATGTTCGCCATATTCTTTTGGAGTGCGTTAAATACGCGAATGAAAGAGAAAAATTAAAGGAAAAATTAGCAAGTTTGGACAGACGGCCCCTCACATTAAAGAAATTACTTGGACCATGGCCTGAGATGCATCTTCAGAAAAAGGCGAACATCTTCCTGACAGACTTTTTAGTGGAGACCGGACTGGATAAGCGCCTGTGATAGACAGCCAGGGATTGATTTATATGAAATGTGTTAGTACATATACTGATAGTAGAAAAGGAAGGTGTGCGGGTGAACAGTTTATGACAGTGTGAACTGCTGCAAGCAAACTGTGTATTGGTATGATATTTCAAGTGGTTTCAGTGTGCTATTATGTTTTTTTTTCGGATTGTTCATGTTTCGGTACTGTTCAGTATTATTCTTTTTTTTTCGCTGCATAACTTCGTGATATGGAGTAGCCGAGGCAACATGGACCTCAACATCTCCACAGCAAAACAGTTAGAACAGAACAGAACAGAACAGGAAACGGCTGGAGATCAACGCATCGTGAACTAAGAAATCCTCTCCGAAGCTACATCCGTATATCAAAGATATTTGTTCTCTCTCTATCTCTGCTAATATAACAGATGAGTAGACTTCCTTCAAAATGCAGTCAACACTTACTAACTGGGGCTTCAGCCCATGGCAGGTACATGGCAGAGAAATAACTTCGAGGACGCTTGAGCTTCACCTTGAAGAGTTACCGCGATGTTGTAATCTGGCCCCGTTCGCATAGGCTTCTCAATCGCTAGACTCTCTTCGCTTCTCTGTGGACACTTCAACCGTGCCGCTAAGGAAGGTACGCCTGTGCGCGCAACATCGGCCGTTTCAAACCATGATAGGATGCCTACTGCAAGTACAGCTGCTAGTGCCCACTACGCAATAATTCTTCCTTTTACTAATCGGCGAAGTACCCACTACGCGTCCGTAAGCAACAGACGCACCTTTGCATCCGCACACTTCGTTGATGCTGTTGGTGCTGCTGATTATGATTAATTGTGCCTGAGCGCTTTGTAATGAGTGGCCCGGTATACTACCAACTCCTTGCGCAATTTACATGCCTTTACGCCTGGTGTGATTCTACGCTTCTGTCAGGCATTATTACAAATGTTAAGGAGACTCCTCGCAGTATATTTTTATTTATTTATTTATTAAAAATGCCTTACAGGTCCATCGAAGGGCATCGAGTAAGAAGGGCATCAGTATTTCCAACAGAAAAGGAAAGATAATTACAGACAAAAAGCAAGAAAAGAAGAAAAAAGGAAACAAGAAACAAAACAAAGATTATAAGCAGCAAGGTGCAACAACGTCATACAATACTAGAGTGCAACGAAACTAGGTTATCACGGAAAGTTTCACGATTAGGATGGATACAATGTGATCTGGAAGACAGTTTCAATGCGCAATGGCTCTAGGTAGGGATGATGAGGTAAATGCCCGCGTGCGACCATGAATGTGCATGAAACTACGTGCGTTGTAGATGCGTCGGGTTGTGCGCACAGGAGAATGAAGTGGTAAACAGTGAAATTCATTACTATAAATGCACCTGTGAACCAGACATAAAAGAGCAATGACGCGGCATTCTTCCTGTGACCGAAATGCAAGGTCTTGTATTATTATTACCCTTGAATGATAGTCGTAGTTGCCAGAGATGAATCTCGCTGCCCTATTCTGGACGGCTTCCAACATACGGACTAGGTAATTCTGATATGGTGACAATATGGAACCATATGACATATGTGGTGATCATATGTGGTGACCGTATGACATTCCGGTAAGGTTCGTTGCCGAAACAGCTTCAAGCATTGGCACGGTTCTGTTGTTGAACACCTGCATGTCACGGAGAAGACCTGTGTTTGATTCTACCTAGAACCGAAAATTTTTATTTATTTATTTACTTATTGCATCTATCTCGATTTTTCGCTCACAAGAACGCTGACCTTTCGCTCACAACCAACGACACCGGCGCCGGAATTTCCGCGAAAAGAGCTCTTTAACGCTACCGCGTTAAAAATATGTTCTTGCAAGACTTTAATAAAGGTCAGCTGGTCTGTTGCCTGTGTTAACTGAGCTAACAAAGCATTTCATTTCTAATCTTTCCAGACAGAGGAGTATTTCTTCGACAAGATCTTCAAGCGTATGAGAGGCTCTGTTAGCGGAGATCGGAATAGTACGGACCAGGGTAGAGGAAGAGGCCGAGGCAGAGGCAGAGGCCGCGGTTCTCGTACCTCTGACGGAGAAGGTGAAGGACGCAACTCATCAAAAGGTACCCACGATTCGCTCCATATATATTTTATTTGAAGTACCGGAAATTAGACAACAGATGTAATCCGAGGGGTGCAGTTGCAAATGAAAATAAGCTCACGCCTAATGCTAAGAAACAGGCTGAAAAACACTTACTTCTTCGCATGAATTTTCCACTCAACGCATTTTTAAAAGTTAGATTTTTCAGCTTCATTATTGTTAAAGCAGCGTTTACGTAAAATTCAGTGGCACGTGGCACACCTGCAGATGGTATAGCGTATCCCCGACGGGACGAAACCAGCGAAACAAAAACAGACAAGGAGCGCTCGTTTCCTCGTTTGTTCCCATCCTGGATTGCCATTTGCAGTTATGATGGAGCGCCAACAAGCCCAACATGCAACATAAGGTAGCACGTTTAGAAAAAAGTTGTCACCAGGCATGGACAGTCGTATCGTCAAAGTAACTTTTTATGCGCACTCATTAACCCATGAAAATAAAGCGACATGAACTGGCACATTAGTTCTATATGCGTCAAGAACTGCCAGATTTATTTTAAGCTCAGCTGCTCTCTGGGTGATTATACTGATTTGGTAGTGAGCAAATATCGAATAAATGTATAGAAAACCCCGTAAAGTAATTAATGTACTCTAGGTCACAGAAAAGCAAGGAAAATACTTCCGCGTTCGATGCAGCAAGATAATATTTAGTAAGCGAGTTGATTGCCTTCGTGTCAGTAGCATACCCAGATATTTTTTCCGGGGGGGGGGGGGGGGGCTCTACCATGCTTTATGCATGATGGTGTGTGCGTTTCTACGTAAGCGTGTATATACACACATGCAAACCTGAACAAATTAAGGAAGAGATTTGAACTCCCTCACCACCCCTTCTCCTCCCGGGCTTCGCCAGTGCTTTGTTTACGTATATAAATTTGTCGTCTTGGTGGTAAATTAATCTGGTGGAGGCTGTTTAGTACCGAAGGCTTGAAAGCTGATTGTAAATACTCTGATTTTTTCGGGTTCACAGTTGATAATGAAATATTACACCAAATAGCAACAATGTTTTATCAATATAACACATTTTAGGATGATTGTCCAGTTTGTGGGATGAAAACAGGAGTGAGGGCTGCGTAACACCCCACATACGGTGAGATTGACTAACGCTTGAGGAATTGCACTATATTGTACTAATATACGACGAGAAACAAGTTATAATTTTAAAGCGAAAGCTATTTGCTGATATCTTCTTCCAAGGAATAACTCTGAACTATTTCTCACACCATGGGGTCAACAAATTTCAATTTGAACTTCTATTGTTATGGAATTCAAGCACATTATGGAAACTGAAACTGAAGCACATTATCCTTGATGCCTCATTGTAAAACGACCGTAATTCTGCTGTGTTCTCCTGTTAAAGGACGTGGCTTCCTGAAGAAGTTGTTTGAGAAAAAGAAGGGAGCCGCCGGAAATTCCTCTTCGGACGGCGGCGGAGCATCCAAGAAGAAAACCATCCTGAAAAAGCTTCTTGGGAAAAAGATGGAATCCGGAACTGGCGACGCATCCAATGGGGGCGATTTTCTGAAGAAGCTCATGGAGAAGAAGATGGGCTCTGGCGCTAACAACTCATCGGACGCAAGCGACTTTCTGAAGAAGTACTTCGAGGGCAAAGGCGCATTGTACGCTGCTCAAGATGAGGAAATCGACGATGACGAAGTCCATCTGGAGGAATTCTGTGCTGTAGTATTTGAGAATGATGAAGAATGAGCCATCGTTGCGGAGGTTTTTACCCTGAGACAAGTAAAGCTTCTGCAATGTCGAGCGATTATACGCTTCATGTTCAACTGAAAATAAAGGAAACAGTCACTTCGATGGCGATATTAAAGAGGAGATTTACTTTTCATACATTTTAGCGGAATCGTTTTGAGAGGGAAGCTGTATCTGTATCTGTATTGGTATCTGTACCTTGGCGGACCGCTGTCGCAGAGAGCCACGCGTAGAACACCAATTCCCTGCGCCTCTCGCCACCGCCGATGCCTCTTTGGCAAGTGTCGCGATCCTCGGTAGCGGCACTTCCCACGGATCGTTGTGCCCCTTTGTCTTATGACTAAGAGATCGCGCTAACGCTGTTATCCGCAGTTGCCCTTTGAACTCGTTATGGGAAGGACGCGCGTTGTTCGCTCGGAGGAGGAAGAGCGGTTATTAGAGTCTTTTAGGAAGTTACGGAAATACCGTAGGCAAATACGGTAAGGCATTACGGCAACGCGCCTCCTTTCCCGCTCGTAGTGCTTAACCCGCTCCCAGTTCAAGTGACAGTGCGTCCCCCGAACGACAGGTCCCTCGTTAACAATGCGCAGGCTGACAGGCAACGATGAGGCGTGACAACGCTACAGTAACTTTTGAAAAAGCCTTTGTGGTTTTGGGGAGTAGAGATTCTTGAGTTGGGTAAAGAGGTGAAGAATGAGGGTAAGTGACGCAATAAGTGTCGCTCAGGCGTGGACACCACAACCGCGGGACTTGGGGGGAATGGGGAGAGAAGTTCTCACAAGCAAAAGCACAACGAGCGGGAGAGGAGAAGCGCTACCGTACAGCTTCACCGTATTTGCGTACCGTATTTCCGTAACTTGCTCAAAGACTCTTTTGAAGGAGCAGCAACGCGCACAGAAACGCTGCGGCTGCTTCATAAAGCGCAGTCAGAGCGCTTCTTTGCTGCCGCTGCCGCATAGCTGTGGAAGAGGTGAGTCATGTTCACTCTAACAGTGGACAGCACTGAAGACTGAAGAACTAATACCCACCTGCCGACAACTACCTTGCGTATACGCGATCAATCATCGATCGCTGTAGGCAAAATCATAAATTTCAACTGTGGCATTTAGAAAATTCATCTCTTTATCAGAGAGGCGCATCTACATATCGCTGACGCAATAGTGTTTCTGTTTAGTTATATCGAATACGTGTCAAATTTCGCGTTGGAGCTTTGTTTTACCACTGATTGGGACATCTTTGGGTATGGCGTTTTGTCCTGCTGAGGGCATATATTTGGGCGATTATGATGATAGGGGTGATTATATATTAGTACTTGTAGTAGGGTTCTTGGTTTATACTCAATGAAGCGTATGCACCAACATTCGCCCATGTTAACGTTTACGCGCTTAGCTTCAGTGAATACTCCATATCACATTATGCTTACGCTTTAAAAGCTTACCTCAGGACATTCTGGCCTCTGCCACGAAGAATATTTGCCGGTTAACATTCTTGCCTTGCCGCAGAACGTTTTATTTTTCTCTCTCTCTCTCTACATGTCGGATTCGTTTGGATTAAAAAAAGCTATATATGACTGTACCACTTTAGTGCGGAAACAGTGTTATCTGTTTGATCTACTCATTCTTGAGAAGTGAATTTGTACTTATCTATGTGACCAAAAAAATGATATGCTACACATTATCTGAATGGTTGCCAGAAATTTCGAAGCAAATGAATGTGGAGAAAGAGAAGGGGAAAGCAGTGCCTACATTTTTTTATTCCGATCATATTAAACAGTCAACAAATCTTAGGATTACACTTGGTACCTTACTTCGTTTTTTTTAAACATTTAAATGATAGATCGGATGAACTGTCGATAATGGAAACCACACGCCAACAGCGCATATAAGGCAAGCTGTATTTTTGCCTACTTTATAGTTATTATTATCCTTAAACGGTCTGCATTGAAATAAAGAACGCAAGTGAAATTTACCCAACGCCTTTTTCTTTTTGCTTTGATTGGTTTGGTCGCGATGGCGATGTGAAAAGAAATTAACCTGGCGCGATTTTATCTCTTAACTTGATGCTTAGAGGCAATGTAACTAATTATTGACAGAAAATAAATCAGAAGTAATGGATGAAAGGTGAATAGCATCTGTATTACGTTGATGACACGAGTTTTTTGCACCGGCTGTGTATGGCACTAACAGGACATTTCGAGAGTAACAGAGTTACAGAAAGAGGTATATTAGAGAAATGACCACCCATGCCAGGGTCCGGATTAATTAACGAATGCGATCACAATAGCGCAGCCTGAGGATGCATGATATAAAGCAAAAAAAGCATTCAAGATAAGCACGTATCTAGATTTAATAAAGACTCTTATCCGTTGGCATAGCTGTCAATGGAAACCCTGCACAAGACTTCGTCAAATCGCTCCACGGTGAGATAGCGCAGGTGTTTCGGTATGGGAAACGCCCGGTGGCTACAAAAGCTGGCGGGCTCACTGCTGGCGCCGGAGTGTCCGCACAAGGTAAGCTATGTGGCGTGGCTGCACTTTTGTATTTCGTTGTCATATTCCTTTTCTTTCGTTTAGTCTGATGAGTACTGATGCTTGGTTTATTTGCTTGCCTCGTTTAATTTCTATTTTCAGTGGACGATTTTCACTGAGCAATCTTCTACAATTTTGTAGAATGACGTCGATTGTCGATGCACTCACCGCTTTACTATCGCACAGGGGAGTTCATCCAATGATGGAGCATTTGGTTTGATAAACGAAAGAGGCGAAACTAGCGGCAGTGTTTCTACTTCGAGATTTTAAAACTTTTCGTGATAGTACCATCCTACTGAGAAGAATCTGTTGGCTGGTTTAACTGGGTGCTATGGACGACGAAAGTAAATTATGTGCGCCTACATATAAACTATACGACGCATGGTGTAAATGTTCTTTGTCAATTTAAACTCTCCCAACACATTTTTTACCTTAAAGTGGTCAGGAAAACGTTTGCAAAACGATACACTATAGGTATAACTACAAGAACGCAGTGCGCTGGACGTATGAAAACACTTTATGCCTTTGCAGCTAAACAATGCCCAGTAATTTCGAATACGAGGTATCACTAAGGCAGGCTACCTTTAAAAACAGCAAATGATTGAACAATGCCCCAAAATAACACGTGTTCAAAGAGATACAGCTTCTTAAAAAGGATGCGTCCTAAATTATTGTGCGCAAACAGTTACGTTAGGCTCAGAATGTCGTAGCTAACAAGTGTTATTTTCTGCAAAACAAGTAGTCGTCACACATTGACATTATAACGTGAAGAGTTTACACAAGCTGTTGTAGATGAGGGTAAGCGGAGTTAACAAGGTATAGGTCTCTATTTAGCCAAGTTTTCGTCATAACCTTGCTCTGGCGCCCTCATTTCATTCGATATGAAAAGTGAGGTACAGAGCTGCTCGATACGTCATTTAGTGTATGAGGCTATGCACGACTTATGCTTGATTTCAATGATGCCAGTAGGTTTCTTCGGTCGCATTTGTTCTCCGCGTCATCGCATATCGGTAAGCAGTCATAACGTCACGTGACCATTTACCTGGCCTGCATCGCCCGTACATGGCGTCCCTTACGTCGGAGTCGCCCTAGGGCCGCGAGCGCGGACTTTTCAGACTCGCAGGCACAGAAACAATGCTGTGGTAGGTTCTGTGTGTCGCTACGTTACAATTTTAAATTTCGAGTGACCAAAATATATCTTTTTCTATTTCACGAAGTTCCCAATTTAGCTAAAGAATTCGAGCATCCTCATGACTTTGTTAAATCGAGTTTCAACCTTATACGGTGCCCTAGCGGCACTGAGGCGCGGCAGAACACATCAAATATGCGAACCTCGCTAAGTATGCCTGCATGTATTACAACAAACTATTGAAGTATTTGCGCTTGAGTGTATATGTGTCGGTGCGTTCTAACCTTCTGGACAACTAAAATGCGCTTCGTGTGTTTCGGTGTTTTCGTGCTCAGATATCATTTCGTGTGAACTTTTGAAGTATTGACAATAACGCAAAATTAAACTCCGAATTTCGCAGGAGTGGGTATTTACGAGAAACGAGCTCCGATAAAAACCGAATTTCCACACACAAAAAAAGAACTCCGAAAAACACCCTCCGAATTTCAAAAAAAGTAATCTCCGAAAGCACTGAGCCCTACCTATATTGTCCAAACGGATTTGCGAATATAGTAATAAATAAGTAGTAAGTGAAAATACAATATTAATCCCTAAACACAACTTCCGAGCCTTACACACCAAGGCCAACCGGGGAACTGGATTTCAAATTATGTGTTACAACGAGTATATTTAAGTCAAATTCTTCTACGTAGTTCACAATTACTAATATTTACGCAGTGCGCAGGTGCATCTCAGAAAATAAGATGAAGGCTAAGCTGGTGCACGCCCTTCTTCTCGTTTCCATGGCACACTTTTCAAGTGAGTGTTTACACTAATATGCTTTCTGAAATTGTATTACTTTTGTTCAAATTTCTGTGGAGAGCAGCGCACTACTTTTCGCGGGTTCTAATGTGACCACCTTTATTGCTGCATTTCAGTTCAGGTCAGGGGCACATACCTAACATGGCGATAATATTAATTGTAGTAATATCTGGGGTTTAACGTCCCAGAACCACGATATGAATATGAGAAACGCCGTAGTAGCGGACTCTGGAATTTTCGACCCCCTGGGGTTCTTTACCATGGACCTAAATCTAATTACACGGGCCTTAAATATTTTCGCCTCCATCGAAAATGCAACCTCCGCGGTCGGGAGACGATCCCGCGAACTTCGGGTTAGCAGTCGAGGGCCATAACCACTAGACCACCATGGCGGGGCCTAGCATGATGAGAACAAAACCCAGTATAAACGTACTGCGAAATAAGGTTCCGTCAAACTTCGTGTTAATTTAAAAATTGGAGATTAACAATGATAGGGAATGCTCTCCATGCTCGTAAAGTGAAAGGTATGCGCAGTTTCGACTTCCTAAGTTCACCTGTTGGGGGTCGTTATTTTGTCGAAGTCGAGTACTGTGACTCAGGGCTGCGAAAGAGCAGCACAAGTGAACCTAGAAACCCTGTAAAACGCTACCGCGTTTTGCGCATGTGTGTATCCTACCAGTCTGCGAAATAAGCTCGTTGTCTCTGCCGCGGTACATAAAATGCAAAACAGCAAGGCTTGCACAGCATCTAAGTGATGACAGAGCGGTTTTGCTTCAGATTTGGATCCTTAAATGTGCGTTCGATCTTTACAATATTGTATAACATAGTCTTTCTTTCTGATTCATTTGCATATGGCCAATGCCGAATCCTCGAAGACGGGAATGAGACGTAAGTATTTGCGCAGTTCTATTTATAGAAACGTTATTAATGAATAATTAGAAAATCATATAATTAACCGTTTGATATGCATAAATGAATTAAACAATTTATCTAGCAGTTTAGCAAACAGAAGCTTCCTTGCACGCATATATCGCAGTTTCTGCTTCAAAATTGTAGCTTTCGGTTCTCTCACTATTCTTCCTTTTGTTTTGTGCATTGCAGGAAAGATAATAGCACGGCACAAGGTGAGTTTGATAAGGCGCAATAATTTATTTGCAGGTATTTTTGATATCTTGTAATTATGATGCTACAAAGCTTTACTCGCTAGTGTAGTGGTAATATTTAAAAAAAGGATCTAAGTGGTATCCCCATGGAGTGTCATTTTCTCATTCGGGTTCTAGAGCTCGCACAGCCGTACGGAAAGTATGAATGTGGTGTTGTGCTAGTTGGGCAAAGAAAACACGAATACAGCTACATACGGTGCGGAAGATTTTTAACTTCAGTGGTTGTATACACAGGTGACTGGTCTAGTTTAGCGTGTTGCGTAGCTGTGATACCTTAAAATGAATTATTCGTGCGCTAGAATTAGCGGATAATGCAAAAAAATAAGGAAAATAAAATAAACTTGTCGCAATTCATTGCCACACCATAATTATCATCTTGAGCTCAACAAGCTACTATGGCAGCTTAATTACAATAATGGCTTGTAAAAATTCGCAGTGGTATGCTAAGGGCTTAGTCCTCCAAAGCATAGCGCAATTAGCCGCTCACGTGGTGTCAGTCTAGTTGTTTCAGCCATAGAGTTTCATACAATCACCGAAAGAGGAAACAGGCGCGGCGATCGTTCAACCACCGTCGCAATGCTGGGAAGTAAGGGCTTGGGAGTGGATTGCGTTAGAACTGTCTACGGATCTTTTTCTACAGTTTCATTTTCTTTCTTCGCGGTGTGGGTAGTGGGGCGCATTGCAAAGCACTCAAGCAGTGCCTTTGTTGCCCAAAGACGCTGAAGACCGCTAGATTGCTGCGATGTTGCAGATATAGGTTGTATTTGACAGTTTTAGCAAAGCATCGTGCACTCACCGCTGCGCAAAGATGTAGCGTCCCATGCCAATGCATAAAATTGCATAGAGCTCAAGTTAGTTTGATAAGCGCGTCTTGCCAAAACTTGTTCAAATCGGCTGCAAAACGAAGGCGACGCGAAGTAGAGTCACCGTCATGCTCCTCTCACTTGACCACTAGAAAACGAGAGATGCGTTGTGGTCAGACCACTTGTACAGATGCACCTGGCATCGCAGCAGATGATACGCTAAGTGCTTCTCACTCAATACGGCACTGTTATTTCTGTAAATAGATAATGCGTACTTTTCACGGAGAGTCAAGCGAGTTTGCTTTAGGTGTTGTAAAAAATAATTCATTACATCGTGATGCCAGATCTAGAACACAATTGCAGAGCAACGCATACACTGGTGGTTCAATATGTTCAAGTTTCACTTGCATCTCACGATCACGCAGCCTTTTTGCAATAAGCTTTATGTACAAAAGAATCAAGCAAGTTTTAATTGGAAATAACTTCATATCGCTTTGTTTTACACTTGGTAAAACAAGTGTCACGAAGTTCAAGAACCTAATCCAATCGAAGCAGATCCTAAGCCTCTACTTCCTACATCACCATGGTGGTTGGAGCGCCGCTCAAGGATCCCGCATGGACAGTACCGCCAGATACCCTCTAGGTATCATAGTATGAAACTAGGGTTTCAGCAGAGTAACACTAAAGTTTAATGAGACGGTTGTCAGCGGACAAAGGCGTGCTTTCAGGTTGTTCCCGACCGTAGCCTAAAAGACTATGATGATTATATAGACGATATGAAGACAAGAAATCCCAAAAGCACGAAAAGCAGATAGGAATGAAATGAAAGGAATCTCGAAATGCACGAATTAAACATACGACTGACTTTAATGATCATGCACCAACTATTAAAGTTTCGAGTTATTCAGAGCCTCGCAGATCAGGCTATTTCGTTTTACTTTATGATTATAACACAACGAGAGTGTGATTTCTACTTTGATCAGCGCTTTTTGCTTGAAAACTGACGCAGTGCTGCCGAAGACGACCAGTGACGTCGCATCAACGCTGCTCGCTCGCCTAGTAAGCGACATGATGATAAATGCAAGTGACTCACTGCGTGGCAGCACCAGCGTTCACGACCAGGCGGATGCCGTACTCAGGGAAGCTGCATCGAGACTCAATGACATGGGTTACCTGCTTGGCAAGATGGGAGCAGCTCTGAAAATTGGAGGCCGTCGCCTGCTGGACCTCGAAGGGCTGCTGGTTAGTACAGAGTAGACTATTTTACTAGAACGCCAGGCAAGATAGTAAATTCAGTTACATGATATACTCTAATATTAGGAGCGGAGTACTCAGTCTGAAGCCCACGCTACGATTCTATGAACTAGTACTATTTATTTACCTTACATGTTTACCTAAGGTTGGTACCTTGGATTGGACCTTCCAAAAATAATACTGCTTTTCGCATCAGAGACGGTTACGGTAGCAGCTGCGGTTAACAACTGTAATATAAGCAAGCCGTGTGGACAGTTGGACGAGTTCGTACGAATTCATTCTGGTCGGACTGCGCAGTGGGACGAGACACCATTCCCATCTCCGAGCACCACTACTGCCATCTACGAAGCTCGCTTATGGATGAGAAGTTACTTTAGCATAAATTTTAGGACTGAAGCGAGGGGGACAAGTACCCCTTAGTCTGGTGGTGACGTAGCTTCCGTAAATAGGGAGTCAGCAGGAGAAGGCGACGAAAACAGCTCCCGCTGTAAAGTGCGCTGTTGTCCTTATACTTATTCGCTAATATTTATTATATGATATATATATTAGCCTGTAGAAGAGCCATCAAAAATGAGCGGAATGATAATTTAATGAAAAACGTAAGTCATTGACTCAATATTCTAAAGCCGATGACGGACGGTTATATTTAAGAACAAGAAGAGAGAAGAAATAATAAAGAAGGAAAGGCAGGGAGTTTAACCAGTATAGGACAACTGGTTTGCTACCCTACACATCACGCAGGACGAGAAAGCGCAGAAATGCATGTTCAGTGCTTGGTCACAAATATAGGGAGAAGACTGATGCATGTTGTCGACTTCGTCATTGAAACAAAAACTATTGAAAGGAAAACGAGATATGTAATGACACGATGTATATATGGAAGCAAACGAAATACAACCTTAAAAAGGATAATAGAAATCTTGAAACGTTTAAGAAAATTGCTAACGGAAAGTGTTACTGTGGTTCACAGACAGTCACCAATATTTTACCTTCGATTCAGTAACGCCAGAGCTTTGCAGGTGCAATCGAAGTAAGTTAGTAGACGATCCTACCTCAATTTGCCCATTGTTTACTGCGCAGGATGACGATTTTCAGTGCAAAAGTAATTCAACCATAGTGCCTTTCATTACTTTTATTATCATATTATCAGTTACGTGCCACATCATTGCGCATATTTGTGAATACATCGTGTTACGCAAATTTAAAACAGAAACCTTGGATCTTTTGAATTACGCGTACATACAAACTGGTCTATGTTGTATTCCACGGTTCTCTGGCCAAATGTACGTTTTAGGGGCTCCAAATACGTGGCGTAGAAATCTGTCCATTGATTGCGCAATTTGATAAGTGGAAACGGGATGCGTGTCTTTCTGAATGTTGCTTAGCTAGTTACTCGAACCTTGGTGACCCATTAGCGACCGGTATGTGTCGCTTGTTATTGAATACAATTAAAAGCGAATACGCAAACCGTTCCTCTATTTTTCCAGGGCATTCTTTGAAATCGAGCCCGCCTAAATTGCTACGTTCATAGCGCCTACAAAGTCTTGAAATTGGTGTCCTAGCGTCATACATAGCCAACAGTACTCTGTGTTGTTAGCAATAATTACAACCTTTACTAGCTGCACTTACTAAGAGGATTGAAAATTGTGTGACAAGCAGTTAGCAAGTTGTAATTATTAATTAGTACGACATTTCTTCGTAGATTCCTATTTGAGACTAATAATATAGATAAATTACGGGATAAGACGATTGGGACTACCTTGTATGATTTGCTACACTGAAACTGTTGCTTTATTTATGTAACACAGATCACCGTGTTCGGAGAAAAAAAGTTCAAGTTCAAGAAACAAAAGGCGTATCTCTGGGCGTCCGACATCGCAAAGCTTGGTAACTGCACGGCGGAAACTCGACTTGCCCAAATCACGGCTAAGATCATCAACGCTTATGCAACAAGGGGCACAACGTCCTCTATATTCCAAGGTGCCGAGCAGATTGGCGATATTGTTGGTTCGACAGGTGACTCACTGGGAGACATTGCCGTCAGGCTGGCTGGGCCTAAAAGAAATGGCACCGCCGCTCTTCTGCCCAAGCCTGAAGTCACCGAATCAGGCGAAGCGCTGATAGAGAATATCATCGACGTCATCGTGAAGCACGGCTCCATGTAAAAACACTTCCTAAAGTTTACTAAGCCCTCTGAAATGCAAATAAACATTATTGGGTATTTCACTAAATTTGACTCATTATTGCTGTATTATGTTTATTTCGATTACGAATTAGGCTTGTGTGCGGCCCGGTGTGCGAACTTGTGGATACGCTTCCAATGGACAGGAATAGCGTTGAGTCGGAGAAAACGAATTTACTGCCTAAAATGAACAAAGTTATGCGGAAGTTCATTTTAGGCAGTCAACTAGCATTATTGCACGAATGTACTAGAATGCACTCTGACATGAAAATCTTGAATTACCACTTATCAAAACTGTATAATTATCTGCCCAGCGCGATTTGATGGTGAACTCTTAACTCTCGAAGAATACATACTGAACTACTATTGCCGGTTTGACCTTTAAAGCGCTGTCGAATGTTGAGCGACAATAAGAAATATAGCCCGTCTTACAATTACGCCTCTGTCACAGCACTGACCATTTGTTTCTTCGATATGGTGTGGCGAAGTGGATTAATATCGTTTTTTTTAAGGTGACTGCCCAAAATGTTCACACTGATACGTGTTTTAGGGGCGAAGCTCCTTAAGGCGGCACCCGTTCGTCCCTCGTAGTCATAGTAGTGCGTAACCAGTCGTAACGCTAGTACCAGGTCTTGACCTCCAAGGTGGTGCCGGTGGGAGGTTTTTCCTGTGCGTTGTTGAACAATAAAAAATTCGCAGCGTGCGCGTTAACTAAAAGCCGAATTCTTCTGTCTCTCATTCCCCATTAGCAGCCATTGGCATGTTCCAGTAGGAAACGTTAGTAGAAGTAGAAGTGTAAGTGTTAGCTAAAAGCCGACTTTTCTGTCTCTCATTCCCATTAGCAGCCATTGTTTACCTCCAAGGTAGTGCCTGGTGAGATTTCTCCTGTGCGTGATTAAACAATAAAAATTTTGTTCAAAACGCCGTTGATTGATGAAATAAACCAACGAAAGACACCAGATGTTTTCTAAAAGCAAAACGAAAGAACGCCAGATGTTTCTAAAGCAAAACGAAAAGACACCAGCTGCTTAACGAAAGACGCCAGATGTTTTCTAAAGCAATGGTTTTTTAAACAATGAAAATTCACAGCGTACATGTAAAATTAAAGTGAGCTGCAAGTCGTCATAACTCATCGAACCTTTAGTATAAACGCGCCCGATCTCACGTCGGTGATGATGTACTGGGCAGAATTCACGGAAGATTCACGGTTTACCAATGAAACTCCGCAGCTTCGCCCACTCATCATCATTCACTCCGTGGATATGCTGTGATTTTTTTATAAGTTTTTTTAGATGCGAAGCATCTTATAGCGGAGTTCAAACCGGTGGTGGGGGTGCTGGTGGTGGTGTGCGGCGTGACCACCCTTACTGCGCATGCTCATACCCTCTCCATACACCTCCTCTTCACTCCTCTTCTCCACTTCTCTCCCCCTTTCCCTCTCGCCACTCCCCCTCTCTACTCTTCATCTGAAACGCGGGCTAGACATGCCAAAATTCTCTCCTGCGCAACGCCGCGATGAACGCCGGCGCATGCGCGTCCCCTCCCCCTCTCTCGTTTCTCCTACGCTGCCCCCCTCTCGCACGTGTGTCGACCGCGTTCCGCGCTCGCCCTGTGAGAACTAATGGCCAGGCTAGAGGGAAGACAAGACGCGCGTAGCGTTCCTCTTCGCGTTCCACAACGCGAGGTCGGTAGCAGGCCCAACGAACGCCAACGGAACGCGATCGTGCTTTAGGAGGAGGAGAATCTCGGCGATGAGCCGTAAAGAAGACTCGGATGACGCTAACAACGTCATGCCCAGACGGAAGGGTGAGTGTACGTCTTGATAAGTATGCGAGCGCAAAAACAGATTGCACTTGTTTTAGCGTGCGTGAATTCAACTGTTTTATTAACAGCTCATTTACCTGTCAACTATCGATGGCTCTTTACCACGGCCTGATGCAAATAATAACGTCACCGTCATGGGAAGCCTTTCAGGAGCGATGGAGGCCGAACACGCAAGCATTTTGGTATACGATTCGCTCGTGAGCTTGAGTAAGCTGTTTGAAACAGGAAATGTAGGCTGCAGTAAGTAGCACCCCTTGTTTCGTGAATGTTTAGCCATGCCGATGTGTCACTAAAACATAAGCTATCACGTTTTCTGTGCTTATCTGGCTTTACAGCTTCAGCACAGATGTTCACCAGCAATTCTCCTTATTCAATTTAGGAGCAGCAAGGTCATCCTTGCAAGGCGTGTGAGGCCAGGAGCATTTACGGACCGGCGCTGAAGATCGTTCTGTTGTGCATCTTAGCCTTGCTGATCGCAAATGCGCATCCGGGCAAGCTGTCTAGATTCTTTGGCGCACCGTATCAATTATTCAGCGCTTATATGAATGTAGTCACACACGTGCGCATGCTGTTGTGATTTCGCGACTACGGAATGAGCTGGACGGTGTCATTCAAGTAGTTTTCTTGTCCAGCATAGCTATATTCGAAGGTTGCGTAAAGCAAGACTTGATTCCACTTTATGTTTCACGTCGATTTACATAAATGCATAGCATATCTGAGGGGTTCTTAGTGAGGCGCTTTGTTATCCCATTTGTCTGGTGAAGCTCTGTGACTGTCTTCAAGTCAGCTATACCACGGAGTCTGGGGTCAAAGTCAAGACGTTCTCACTGGGAAGCCGTTCCTCTGTCTCATTATACTACCGTTGAAGCACCGTGCTAACGGGGATGTTGTTGATGAAAAACTGAACGGCTTCGGCTGCTGTGCCTCGCTGCACATGCAGCAAAGCGAAGCAGCCGAAGTGTAGCGAGACATGTAATTTGTGGTGACAAATTTCACCTGTTCGCTGCTCTGTAAGTTGGAAACTGAGGCATGAATCGTATTCCAATTTGGGGAAATGACTTGTACTTGAACGCTCAAAGACACCGACCTGGTGCGGCTCATCTCGGTCATTCAATGACCCACCCTTGTACGCCTCGTAGTAAACAAAATTAACAATAGCAAAATACGCATTTTCTGTATGTTTCGCGAAAAACTGAATGGTCACTGCATTATTATTAGTACAGCGCCAGTGCTAGTGTCACCTAGTTCTCACGTAATGAGATGTTTGCGAAACTTCAAACCCATGCACCATTCCGTTATTTTACGCATGAGTTCTGGCGCATTTCCTTAACGTTCTGCCGTTTTAAAGACACTGGAGGCGTCATTGTAATATTACGTGCTTATGCCTGCAAAACCTCAATCAATAAATACATTCCGTGATTTTAGGCAAGCTTTCATGGCATCTGACGAAAAAGCATATTTGTGCTTTTTAAGAAATAGATTTTACCCTTGAAAGCACGGAAATATTTTACAGTGTACACGTGAGAGGAAATTTCTGTTCTTCTGAAGATATGCGACAGAGAGAGAAGAAGGAGCAAGGAAAGACATGGAGGTTAACCAGACGCACGTCCGGTTGGCTACCCTGCGCTGGGGGAAGGGATAAGGAGGAACGAGAGCCGAACCGCAATGTGGCAGTGATCCCCTACGTACACGGTGTTTCACATCGGGCCAAGAAGGCGGCTGGACGTGCCGGTGTCCGTGTGGTGTTTTCAGCACCTTTCAAGCTGGGCGGCATGTGCCGCCGTGTGAACCAAAGGGATGGAAGCAGAGCGAGCTGTTCAAAAAGGCACGCCAAGCCATTCATCGAGTGCGCGACATGCGTCGTGTATGAAACTCCGTGCTCGTGCGGCAGTGTGTACGTGGGACAGACTGGGCGGTGCATCATTGAGAGGCTTCGCGAACATGCCAATTCATTAGGAACTGGTATCGCTAGTAATTTAGCCACTCATTGCGCAAGGCATGGGCGCACCCCCAGTCTGTCTGACGTCACCATTATAAAAAGCTATCGTCATAGGAGCGCGCGGGACATATTTGAGGTCATTGTCATCCACTAAAGGGGTGATCGATGTATAAGCGTTCCGTCACTCGAATTGTTCGAAAAAGAAATGAGCTATTTGACGTCACGCATGTGACAAAAAATCTTGCAACATTATCGTATTTTTCACTCTTTCGTCTATCTACTTATTCGTGGTTTCGACAATAAAAATTTCAGTTGGCAGTCAGCGCCAGTCCGTTTGTCACTTTCCTTTGTCCTGTCTTTGCGCTGTTTTTCAAGTTTTATGTATGTAGCAACTAGCCCGCCCTTCGCCACTTCATAGTCATACAAGGCATAGCCTGCGTCTCTTTGGGCTTTTCTCGCCTCTTGTGTTCCCGTCCGTTTTCTGCGCAGTTACGTAATGTATCATTGACAACTCAGCCAACCTACCACTCTTCTGAATTTTGTCCCTTTGTTTATGTCCGTATCCAATAAAAAATCGACGCAGTTTGTTTTCCGACGGAATTCGTTAGCGAGACCGTATTTTGGAATATGCATAGCATTTGAGTTTACATGATTGAATTTCAAAGTACGAACTTAGGACCCCCAATGCTTCCTTATTCACCACTCAGGCTGTTCAAATCTAAAACAGACGGATCAACTTCTTTTACTTTTGTAAAATTTTTATTCTTGCCAGTTTTGCATGGAACTCAACCTGAAAACTTCTGCGCAGTACTTAAAGTTCTTCTTCTCAAAGTCTGTCAATCCATCTTCGATGACGAAATTCCCGCACAGTTTAATGCCTCGGTCGATTAATCTCTGTCCGATGTCGTTGACGTCATCACCGACGACCTTCATGAATGCGCCAAAGAGGTTCATATCTTCGAAAGCCGTCCTTTCTTGGTTTTGCAGAAGGATACGCTCTACGGCATCACGTGCTTGTTGCATCGTGCCAGGTTGGAAAGGATCGAGGTCCCTCACGACGTCAAGAGCTTGAGAGATGATGTCCTTGTACTTTCCGCACAATGCCTGCAGTGATGGCGAAGGGCAATTAGTTGCGGTGTGTACGATAGAGGAATCAGCGAGATATCGCCATGCAAATGATGACTAGGTGGTGTACGTATTTTCATGTAAACGACAGAATATCGTGGCAGTGCCGAAATTAAATCAGGTTGGGAGGTTCGATGTTGTGCGATAAGACATCATTTTGTTTTCTGGATTGTCGTTCGAGGTGATTACTGCAATTCCTAATACGCACGAGCCGCAATACCAGATAAGTTGTGCAGATTACACATGCTAAGAGGTATTTTCAGTGGAAGTACCTTGTTGCGGCGGGAAAATGCATATGACTACAGTGTAAGTAGTTAGTGGAATACATTTGTCCACTTCATACAACATCATTCCATCGAACTAGAAGGTGAACTGTAAGAATGACACCGTCATAGAGTAGTACCTTACGTTCTTTTATAAATAGCCTGTAATTGATGTATTTTTTGCTCAACCAGGACTGCCATCATGAGTGCATAAAAAATAAACTCCAGGTTGGAAACACGTGCACAATATTTTTACTTACAGCGTTGCTTATTAGCTACGAAAACTTCTTTCAATATTGCTGCTTTAAAGCAGCCCGTCGACTCTCCTGTCAAACAGGACAGCACATTTCGCATTAGCATTGTTTTCATTTCACCTGTAGCCCCGCCACGGTGGTCTAGTGGTTGTTGCGCTCGACTGCTGACCCGAAGGTCGCGGGATCGAATGCCGGCCGCGGTGGCTGCATTTTCGATGGAGGCGAAAACGTTTGAGGACCGCGTACTTAAACTCAGGTGCATGTTAAAGAGCCCCCGGTGGTCGAAATTTCCGGAGCCCTCCACTACGGCGTCTCTCATAATCATATCGTGGTTTTGGAAGGTTAAACCCCAGATATTATAATCATACCATTATTATCATTTCACCTGTAATGGTGCGGAGCGAAGGGGAAGGTAAATAACGGCTCACCGAGCATGCGTGCGGTACAATGTATACATAGCGCAACATGTACTCCTTTTCCCTAAACCTACGCGATGAACCGGCAAGAGCATGACGCTTACGAAAATGGGGACACAGCAGCGCTTTTTTAGTAACGGAACACCCCTGTCGCGCGCACATTTTCTCAAAGCCGTGCTTTTCGCTTTTTAATACTAACTGTAGAAACCACAATCCATGATGTGGGAGAAATAGTGCCGCTACCCTGACTATTACAGTCCTATTTTTTGTCTACGTATAATTGATTTTGATCCTAGCATGCTATCTGGTAGTACGGCGCCTTACTGGCCTCACTTGATGCTTTTGTTTCGATGCGCCTACACAGGATTTACGCATGAGAAATACTAAAGGTGTACAGCTTTTTTTTCACAGTCTTTTTTTATTTAGACAGAACGAAAAATAAACTTCACTTGACTTCAAAAGCGCACAGGCAATAAGAGCACAATTTTGTCCGGTTGAACCCCAGAGAAAACTCGTTGTCCATATACGTCAAACCCGACTATATCGAACACGGATATATTGAATTATGATTTATATCTAACTGTTTTCAAACAGGACAATGTCTTAACGTTAATGTATACAGAAGTTAGGGCTACGCCGAATAAAATAAGCCGGAATACTTCATATATCTATAACTTCAGGCCATGCGATGCGCCCCAAGAAATTGGCTTTCTCTAAGAAGAAGTTGGCTTTTGCTCTCGGACTGGGCACATTCACGCATGCATTTGGAAAAGTGAGCGGTGTGATTAGGAGGGCGTCACGCAGAAGGAATAGAAACTGTCACCTGCCATCGCGTGTCTTCTCCCTTATTCCTTGTCGCGGCTGTCGTGGGGGGTCGCCGTTCGCTTCTCAGCTCCCTTTGTTAACACAACGGCGGCCGTAAAACAAAAGAACCTGTCAGTTATCCAAATTTATGGCGATAGTAAGCGCAATCGAACGTATAGGAAAAAAGTCTGACGTCGCAGCTGCATAGAACATGCCAAAAAGGACGCTGAGTGTGGCATTGAAAAATGATGCCAACATTAGGGCCAACGCAGACTAGAGGCTTCCGGGGTCCGACATGCATCACAGTTGTGTATTAAGATGTTGAGTCAGTGGTTACAACGATATCATATTTTGTCACATGAAACCCGCGCCTGCATATAACCCGCATCCCCAACTACAAACAACGAACAACAAAGACTTAAAAGAAATCTCCGCGTATTGCCGTAAGCCGCCTTCCTTAAATTATCGTAAGCCCTTATGGTAAACTTGTGCACCCAAATTCGCATCGAAAATACGGTAAAGTTCGTTAAAAGTTTTGTATGAAATTACACGATATATCGAACTAATTCCCGTATTTTAGCGAGTTCGATATATGCGGGCTCGACTGTATACGCGGAGAAGCTAACCATAAACATCCTCCAGTTCCAGCGGTCTCCTTCAATGACCACTCGTAGAACTCTTGCCACTCATCACCGAGCTATTAAGCGGGCAACTGTGGCCACAAAAATACCAAGCAGAATGGAGCGATCCGAGTCATGGGTTCAGGGAATGGAGCGAGTCATGGAGCGATCCTATCGTCAGTGTAGGCGTCTCGAGGGCTACCGGTGACTAGAAAAAAAGAAACTAATAAAACGTCTTATGATTTAAGGACATCAGATTCTCCGTAGATTCAACATCACTCAAGGTGATTTGAAATCTGAGCGTAAAGTCTTTAAACTGGCGTATATTTCAGACTTTAAAGAGGCTCCGCAGAAATTTTTCTACCTAATATATAGATAGAAAAATATATACGTACGTCCCCGCCCCCTCCTCTCCAACCAAAACAATTTCGCCGAGCATGGAGGTAGTGCAATACTGTGTGGACTCACGGCGGATGCAAAACAAACTTCCACCACTGATTTTAGCATGCGCCTATGCAGAAGGTAGTACAATGCTAGACAGACCACGGCGTAAGTGAAGCAAGCTCTCCATATAGTGAATTGAGCAGTTCCCGCTTTATTGATTTCCTTCAAAGTGAAAGGGTAGAATACGCATACTAAGCCTACTTTTTGTGCGCTTGACAGTGGCCGGCAAACGCCGGGCGATAACCGTTCATTGTCACGTGTCATACTTTAGCGCCCGTTCATCCGCAATCAGTACACGGAAGCAAACACGTGCCATGCTCGCGGAATAAAACGCGACACCGAAACTTTATGTATAACAGTCGGTACGTGCGTATTCTCGAGATGAACCCGTCATATCGCTACGAATCTGGCGAACAAAGCTGATGCTCTGACCTAAGATTACGAGCCACTTTTACGTCGATCCTGCTCGATGTGCCGACGGTGATAACAAAAGTACATGTGCGTCACTACGCTCTAAATTGACGCATTTCAATTGGGTGAGCACAGTACGGGGCTAAACACGACGGAGAGGTGCAAGACGCACACAACAGGAAACATAATAGCATGTACAGGTTGTCCCATATAACTTGAGCCAAGACTTTGAAAATGAAAGGCACTTCAGAGGCAAATTGGACCAAACGCATCCTTCTCGCACTAGCCTATAGATACTCAGGCTATTTTTTTATTTTCCACTAAAATAGTTAGTTATTGATTTTTATTTAATTAACTTTTTAATTATTGGCTGAAAACCCAAAATATGGACACTGATCTGTGGAGCACTTTTAGAAACCACGGTCTGAATTGTTTCCTGTACGATACGTCTCACGGTGTTATTTTTACCGCGTGGTAAAGAAGGCCGGCGAAATTTGAAAAGAGGACACGTGAGGGACCGCGAGCGCACTGCTATAGTGCTGCTCTCAAGCGTGCAACCGGTGAACGAGGTCGCCTGCGGCTGCCACGGGGAAGCGACAGGGTGCTATGAAAGTGGCTGATGTTTGGCAGTCCGTCTTTCGTTGAATGACGGTGCAAATGCATGCTGCTGGCCGAGCGCTGCCGAGTTAAGCGTCCGAGACGGATAAATAAAACAAGATAATAGCTTTATTGTCTGTTTTGAACTTGAGATGCGTAAAAGGAGGCGACGACGTGAAGCTAGTCACGGGTGGCGGTGGTAGGCGAACGGCATGAGGAGACTTTTCTTGTTTTCAGTGATCGGTGCTCGTAAAATTAAGCCGCGATTACAGAACATGTTCAAAGAGGTCACCATCCGCTGCAATGCAACTCTGGCATCTCTTTATCAAATTTTCCGTGTCGTTCTTGACCATACCTGATGTTGTGGTTGGTGCCTGGTATACCGGACTCTTGACGTACACCCAAAGGAAAAAATCACGGGGGTTTAAATCTGGAGATCTTGCTGGCCAAGCAATGGGCCCGTGCCGCCCTATCCACTGCTGCGGGAAAACTTTATCCAGCCAATTGCACGCTTTGCTGCTTCCGTGCACAGGAGCTCCATCATGCTGATACCAGATATCTTTAATCCTAGCCAGTGGAACTTCGCACAGAAAATTTTGAAGTGATCCATCCAAGATATCCTTGACATATCGTCCGCCTGTAAGTGTGCTGTCGAAGAAGACAGGTCCGATTAGAGTACCACCGTAAATGCCACACCACACATTGAATGGCCACTGACATTGGTGACGCGCCTGCCAAACCCAGTGAGGGTTCTTGTCACTCCAATAGTGAGCGTTGTGGAGGTTCACTTGAGCATTGCGCGAGAAGTTAGCTTCGTCGGTCCAAAATACCTTGTTCACGAAGCCTGGGTCTTCTTCGGTCTTGATTAGGATCCAGTTTGCAAAGTCTGTGCGATTCTGGAAGTCGCGAGGCTCCAATGCTTGGTGCAGCTGCATGTGGTAGGGAGGAAGTTGTCTCTTCTTTAGTATTCTCCACACCGAAGATTTCGAGACACCAGCTTCAGCCCCTGCACTACGGACATTTGCCTGGGGGTCTTCAGAAAACTTGGACAGGATATTCCTCTCCACTTCCTCGCCCAAAACTGAAGATTTGTGCCGTTTCGTGGTAAATGTCGCAGTCTCTTTGAGCGTTTCATAAGTACGCACAATGGTAATTGAGCTCGGCCGCGTACATGGACGCCAGCGTTGAAACAGCTTAACTGCCTGCCTTTCAAACGCGGCCACTTTCAAACTGCAGCGCGATAGCACGGCCCCAGCCGGTTCCCAAGAAGCGCGAACGACGAAAAAAACAAGTATTAAAAGACGCCGGCGCGCCGAGGCTTCTCCTCGCGCACTCGAAGCCGCCGCAGAGCCGCAGATCAAACGCCCGGTAAAGCCTGCTTGTTTTAAGCGTTCTGTCACAGAACGGAGGCGGAGCGTTCTATGAGCTGCACGGGATTGGTCGAGGCTCGATTCAAATTCGAATTCAATATGCATTGTTTAACGGTTCAATACGTGAGAATAGCCTGTAAAAGTCATAGAACGGTCACGTGATAGCCACAGAACGGCCGGAGACCTCGTCCCGTCGACCTCCTCTCCCATGACGCGACGCCGGGCGACGCCGCGCGAGTAGAACCGGCGAGAAATATCTCGAATTACTGCAGCTGTCGAGGCATTCCATCGCTCTGTATGCGTTTCGCCCCATCTACATGAATCAGAGTCAAACTGCTGTTTTTTTTCCTCGCAGGCGTGACCGCTTTATCGTAGAGCTCGGCCAGCAGCGTGCATTTGCACCGTCATTCAACGAAAGACGGACGCCCAAACATCTGCCACTTACAAAGCACCCCGTCGCTTTCCCGTGGCTATCCGTGGCAGCCGCAGGCGACCTCGTTCACCGGGTGCACGCTTGAGAGCAGCACCATGGCAGTGCGCTAGCGGTCCATCAAGTGGCTTATTATCAAATATTTTCAAAAATAATTAAATAATTAGTTTAGGGGAAAATAAAAAATAACCTGAGTATCTATAGGCTAGTTCGAGAAGGATGCGTTTGGTCCAATTTGCCTCTGAAGTGCCTTTCATTTTCAAAGTCTTGGCTCAAGCTATGTGGGACAACCTGTATACATCTATCGCCAAATAACAATTGTGATATACAAGGCTACGCGATTGCGTAGGTTGCAATGCGATTGTTCAGGTTGTATAAACGCGATAGCGTTAATGAGCTCGATTCGCAGAAATTCCGGTGTCGGCCTCGTAAGTTGCGACGAAAGATCAGCATTGTCCGTGAGGGAAAATTCGAGATAGATGCAAATAAATAATTAATAAAAAATCTTGGGCTCAAGTGGAAATCGAACTCTGGCCTTCTGCGTGGCAAGCAGGCGTTCTACCACAAAGACATGCCATTGCTTGGAGCTCCTTCCCGAAAAAAAACCAATACGAATGCCATGTATTGCGAGGGGTCTCCTCCATGCCGGAAATGTTGCGTGGCAGAAAAGTAGAATCACTCTTGGTGTCAAGACACGTGAGTTGCACAACGAGTGAGGGGTTTAAAGGCCCACCCATTACAAACCTCTCAGGGATATTTTATTATCATCATCAGCAAAAGCATAAACAAAGTGAGCAGCTGCGTAGGTTCGCCTGTTGCCTTACGGACGCGTAGTGGCTACTTCGCGGACTCGCAAAAAGAAAAACTGTGGCGTAGTGGGCACTTCACAAGTGTACTTGTAGTAGGCATTCGAACATAGTTTGAAACAGCCAATGTTACTCGCATAGGCTTTCTTTTCCCCGCGGTATGGTTGAGGTGTTCACGAGAAACGAAGCTAGGCCACCGATTGAGAAGGCGATGAAAACGGGCCGCGCTATCGCATTCAACTCTTGTAGCGAAGGTCAAGCGTCCTCCAACGTTTTTAAATGCTGTACGCATACGGCCAAATACCACCATTCCTCAACACAAGTACAAAACAGCCATAGCCCCAGCTGCAGCAAACCGAACAAACGTCAAGTACGATCCGCGTACCTTAGATGATTTTGTTTAATGGAGGTTTTATGTAATTGTTAAGTGCGTAACAACAATTCACAGCCGTATTCCTTGCATCTTGCAAAATGTGCAGCGCGAAAGGGGCAAGACATACAGACGGCTTTCTCGAATGTTCTTGTTCAGTTCGACACTTAATTAAATGTAGTGACCCTGCCGGCAGCTGTTCAGAGAAAGTGCCAGAGATAATGACAAAAACGCAGTACATAATGTGCACATATTGAGCACTTTCGGAACATCGTCGTCCACCTAATTGTTTACTCACATACTAAGGTTGAGTATCTCGGCAATACTGTATAAACATGTGCCGACTGCGCTAAAATGGTATCGAGAGCACAAGGCGTGCAGCCAAAACGGTACAAGCGGCCTATATTTAGAAGTCGAGCGTTACTCAGCGATACTTGCGTTATGAACTTCCCGACAGCAAAAAAATCGGCAGACCCCACGCAATGTGGGAATCGATGTAATGCGAAGCAGTCAGCAAAGAGCTGCATACACCGTCTTGTTTGTCATTGAGGCTAATGAAGTCATTCATGTGGTGACATCTAGTTCGCTATGTATCGCGAGATTGTCATACATGCATGCGTGTACAATCTGCTATATGCCATGATAATGAAATATACATTCTGCTACATATATACGATACATGACCTGCTATTTATGTAAGTGCCGCACTTCTGTCATGCCATACCAATTTAGCTATATATACAGTTAAAAAAACGGCCGCGAGTGCACCATGAGCGTGGCGTCTAAATCGTAGCCTACATGAAATACATGTCTTAATTTTCGTATTACCCCCTGTTATTGACGTTCGTCACAGAGTCATATCTCGCAATACTAATTTTGCTGTATATAAAGCTAGCAAAACGGCCTCCAGCGCACCATGAGCGTGTCACGTAAGTCATGCTGTACATGACAAGCGTCTCATGATTTTCATGTTACCACCTGTTATTTGTGTTCGCCACACAGTCGCGTCACGCGATACCAATTTTGGTGTCATTCAAGCTAGCGAAACGGCCGCCAGCGCACCATGAGCGTGGCACGCGACTCATGCCGTGCATGACATGCGTGTCATGATTTTCATGTTACCACCTGTTATTTGTGTTCGTCCCACAGTCACGTCGCGCAATGCCAATTTTCGTGTATATGTAGCTAGCGAAACGGCCGCGAGCGCACCATGAGCCTGGAATGTAAATCATGCTGTACATGACATGCGTGTCATGATTTGCGCGTTAGGACCTGTCAGTTATGTTCGTCATACCCTCTTGTCACGCCATACCAATATTGGTATATATCAAATTAACGAAACGGCCGCAAGATCACCAAGAGCGTGGCATGTAAATCACGGAGTTCATAACATGGATATCATGACTTTCATGTTATGACCTGTCATTTACGTTCGTCATAAAGTCATGTTACGCCATACCAATTTTGGTGTATATTCTTTAACGAAATGGCCAGGAGAGCACAAAGTCGTAGGCGGCTAGATAGATAGATAGATAGATAGATAGATAGATAGATAGATAGATAGATAGATAGATAGATAGATAGATAGATAGATAGATAGATAGATAGATAGATAGATAGATAGATAGATAGATAGATAGATAGATAGATACGCTCAAAGTCGCAGAAGTTCGCTAAGAAATGCTTCTCATGTAATAACCGAAAATTCACCTTGTCGTCGACGTTTGACTGGCTTCGAAGAACGATCATCATTCTGCGGCTGTATTCTTTCAAGACTTGACCAAGTCTCTGCGCTTCTTCGCCCATGTCGTAATTTCTCTCCGTGACATTGGGAGTTGAGTTGTATCCGTAGACATGGCCTGCATCAATATCAATGAAAAGATAACTTGTGTATATACAGTAGATATATATCTACCTTGAAGAGTTAAGCAAGGTTTGCGTAGATGCACATATTTTTCTAACGAAGCCTTAGTTTGAAAGATTGCATAATTGTATAGGCCATCTATGAAAAGGAATTTTGAAAGCATTTAACGACTTGTAGCTTGTATATTGTACTGTAACTCTTCAAATTACTATCACGGAACTTCGCTCGGAAACGGGAATTTCACAACAAAAGCTTAGCTTTGCGCTTGCTTGTTTTTTGGCTAAGAAACAAAATCAGATTTGGGAAGTAAACTGCCATCTCATTTATTGGCTGTCTGCAAACCATTCAACGTTGTTTATATGGTGTTTTGAATTTACGCATCTGAATGGCTACAGGCATAGAGCACTGTGAAGCGATCACCCTCCTGAAAAGCATCATGCGCAGGGCGTTTTATTGCTTTCGAGAACCCGTGACATGCTCATGATGACGTCACTGATTCTCGCGGGTTTTTGCCAGATGGCGCAATACGATTAAAAAAATATCAAAATTTCATTCTCCTGCGCATCCTGCTCGGTTTCGCATGTTGGGATACCGTGTGGTGCGATATCGCGATTAGGGGATGAGAAAAGTTATGAAGAAGGCTTACAATTATAACGTGTTTAAACATCACAATGTTTTGGCAATCGAGATGCGGATTATAATGATAATATCTGGGGTTGAACGTCCCAAAACCACGATACGATTATGAGAGACGCCGTAGTGGAGGGCTCCGGAAATTTCGACTACCTGGGGTTTTCAACGTGCACCTAAATCTAAGTGCACGGGCCTCAAACATTTTCGCCTCCATCGAAAATGCAGCCGCCATGGCCGGGATTTGATAGAGCTGCGGAGTATGACTCACCAAAAATGAGAAGGATCGGGCACCAAAAAGCTTGATGATTCATTTTACCTATACCAGAAAAAAGAAAAGAACAGCGTACAGGTATTTTCACGGCAGCAAAGAGGTACATTCAACCGCAGCAACATGACGCTAATGCTAGCAGCAACCTTTTGCATTAACCAAACGGCATTCAATAAAATAAAAACAATTCATTGCCTTACAATAAAACAAGCTGCACAAGGTTTTTAGATGTTTCCTAGATAAATAAGGCGCGGTACAGCTAAGCACTACAAAATATTACCTGTCAGTACTCTTTGCTTGTAGAAGGTTCGGCGCCTTATACTTGGTGCTTCCTGACATGAAGAAATCCCTTGGCTTTAAATATGAGTTTGTCAGAATGAACCGTGTGAACTAGACCGTGTGCGCTTTACGTCACAGTGTGTGACGGTGCTGTATTATCACTGCCTATGAAGAGTAAGCAAAACGAAAAAGAAAGATGATATGCAGCAATTCACGCTTACCGGAGCTCTGCGGCAATGACCTCGAGTCTTCTTATCTTTCTGCCCCTGAAGAAAGGAGATCTTATCCTCTAAGTTTGATCCTGCGTCACCGTAATGTACTGTACCTTTGTGTTCTCTTCACATAAGGCAGCATCAGTATAATATAGGTAGATATAAAAAATGTGCAGACTTCGTATGTTCTATAGGTATTCCCATTTCGGCTGCGCTCTTAGTCATATCCCGCTTTAAGTGCTAGATATAGCCAGGAAACCGGACATTTTTTGTCTAGTGTCCTGGATTTAGCGAGGACGTGATTAGGAGTGTACTTAAAAACAGTACTCGGGTCACTGCTGACGAAATTATGACGTGCGCGCAGCTCTGCACCAAATTTCATCATAAACGATTTTAAAATGCGAAGCATTTCTTTGGGAACCTCAGGCATTTTGGCCGTTTCTATCTACGTATCTATCTATCTATCTATCTATCCATCTAGGCGCCTACGTCTGGGCGCTCTCCTGGTCGTCTCCGTAATTTGTAGTGTACCAAAATTGGTATAGCAGGAGATCAGCGTATGACGAACACGATCCACTGGTCATGACCTGAATAACGCAAAATACCTGCCGCGTACGTCATGAAACCCTTTCTCCCAGTCACGTGTCGCACATACCCATATATACCAGAGTTCATGTTATGCGGGTACGTGCCACAGGTGATACAGAGTCTCAACCAACACAGTATCCGGGAACACACACATTGACAGGCAAGGAAAGGGATAATAATAATAAGAATTGTTGGGGTTTTATGTCTCAAAACCACGATATGCTTATGAGAGACGCCGAAGTGAAAGGCTCCGGAAATTTTGACCATCGGATTTTCTTTAATGTGTACGGAGATCGCACAGTACACGGGCATCTAGCATTTTGTCTCCATCGAAATGCGACCGCCGCGGCCGGGATCGAACCCGCGACCTTCTGGTCAGCAGCCGGGCACCGTAACCGCTACACCACCGCGGCTGACGGAAGGAAAGTGAGGAAGCTGAAGACAGAACACCCCTGGAAGACGCTCAATTACCATCCACTCATGATGGTTAGCGCAAACGGAACACGGACGAAAAGAAGAAAAAACGACGACACATGCGTGTTTCGTCAATGGTTTGTTTGCGCTAACCATCATGAGCATTTTCCAACTCGCCCAATTCGCTACCATCCACTCGCAAACGTGGTTCCCAACATGGACCACGTGGATTACGCAGAAACCGGTGTCAATGCTTCCTACAATAAATCTGCTGAAAGAACCACGTCTTTCATCATTACTAGTGATATCAACATTTATTTATTCAGACCTAACAACGTTTGGTGCTTATAGAGCGTGAAAGACAGTTTGGATGTGGACTGGGTCACAAAAGACCTCGCTGCCACGTCCACGACAGGACGAATCATAGATCATTTCATCGTAAGAGGAATCATGGATTTCCACCAGCTGCACTATACCTCGCACTTCACTGCACTTACACTCCTCATAGCCGAGATCACGAACGGATCCGATTAACAAGTCCGGTCCAGCTGCTGTTGCGCACTGACCACGTTGGTGATGACCTTCTTCAAGATCTGCCGAGAACCCCTTCTACACATACACATGGGTTCGGGAAACGAGCGTGTGTTCTCCGTCATGACGGACAAGTATAGGCTTCCAAAGCAACGTCGAGCGGCGCCACTGCTCTAATCGTAACTGGGGCCATCCACGGCCACAGCACTTCCACCCCCGCTTGCGCGCACGCGCACAGCTCTCGGATTGCATCTGTGGTGCGTCACAATGTAACTATTGTTGAGTATCAGTGCCCTGGGCTGAATGAGGAGCGCATGCGCACATGTGTCCTTGCGGCCACCACTCGCAATACCGGCAACTAACCGCCTTCGTTGGCAGCGTCTGCCCCTAGTAACGCATAGCTCAGCCGCGCGAGCGTCATGCCGAAACTTGAGCTTGAGTTCCCTATAAGCATAACAACTGTAAATGTGACTGTAACGTACGTGCTGTGCGCCTGCGCGTGCCACTCAGCTGCGTATATGTCTAGGGAAACTTGCCTGAATGAAGCTTAGTTGCGAGTAACGTCTGTCCTGTGCATCTGTGTTCCTTATTTCTCCTCTTCGTATTCGCACTATTCAGTATTGACGAATATAAGCACTACATATCAGCTTACCGCATCTGGTGTTGGTAACAACCATGTTGCTGTTGGCATCGTTACGCAACTGTAAACAACTGGTTATATAATACATATGCAACTCTTCAACATATGAGCGTTCGTATACCACTTCCCCATTTGTCTGGCGCCATTCCGTAACGTTTCGCTCAGTGTGAACAATTATGCTACAGCAACCATCCCGTGCATGCTTCGCATAACATCGATTCCCATGGTACGTGGGATCTGCCGAATTTTTTTTTGTGTTATCAATTTTATCAGCTTCAACATAGCTGCACACCAACCGTCAAGGCACAATTCATGAATACTACTTTTGTAAAACTACATAATGTAGGCGCAACACGAAATGCAGGAACAACACTTACACTCTAGTAACATGCCGACATACAAAATGTATTTATGTCATTCGTCTGGACGCCGTCACCTTTGCAGCAGCAATGACGTCACACAAAAGTTCAAGGACCCTTACTCGCCTTGAAGAGTAGAAGAAGATAACGTAATCGGGCACCCTTCGCATCACCTCTTTCTTCACTTCTCATTCTCGGTGGAGGCCTCAACCATGCCGTGAGGACCGGAACGTCTGTGCGCGTAGCATTGGGCGTTTTAAGCTCTCATTGAACGCATTCCTACTGTAAGTACTGTGGCGAAGTGTCCACTGAAAAATAATGCATCATTTCGGGAATTAGTAAAGTACGCACTACGAGTCCTTAAGGCAATACGCGAACCTATACTCACCTGCAAAATTTGTTGATGGTGATGATGGTTAAGTATGCCTGAGGGCTTTGTAATGGGTGATCCTTTAAGCACGCACCCTTGTCGCAATTCACATGGAGTGACACTTATAGATCGGCAAAAAATGTGGAGCTCACTCAGACTCACTCAAAGAAATACGTTTTGCGTTTAAGGCTCACTCGGACTCCGACCCACGAAAATTTTTTCCGACTGGACTCGCACGGACTCCAACTCACCAAACTATTCCTCACCCGGACTCACTAAGGCTAAGACACATGGTTCGATCCGAGTCCGAGTGGGCGTCAGGGAGACAAATAATGAGTGGGTTTGCCGGCCTATGGGTGGAGGCAAAATGGTAAGAAATAAAAGATTGAAGGAAATCGTTATAGAAGAATACGAAGAAAATAAATTCCGGGAAATTTCACACATTTCGGGAGTCCATGTCACGCGAAACAGTAGGTGAGTAGCAGCCTATACCACATTTTTTATTGCTTTGAGGCAAGCGTTGCCACTTGGACTGACGTATTTCTGCACTTTCAATACTATCAGGGGGCTTACCCGGATCGTCGACTACACTGGCGCACAAACAACATCTTATGGTCCGACGCAACGTCTGTCCTCACGTTAGAGCAAATATGTCAGTTTCATCTATACGAACTGAAGTGCGACGTTGCGCACATCAAAACAGAGGTTGTCGGAGTATTGCACCTGATCAAGCAACGGCTCACTATACTTTTGCGAGTAAAAGGAGCTCGTATGTAATGGTTCATCATCATCATCAGCCTGACTACGCCTACTGCAGGGCAAAAACCTCTCCCCTGTTACGCCAATCAGCCCGGTCATTTGCTTGCTGCTTCCACGTTATAAATACTAAGCACGGTAACGTTTACTAAAGGTGCACATTTTCATAAATTTATGTTCCTCTAACGTAGGAGTTATCTAGTAGCCTTTGCAAAAATAACCTTTATTAAAATGCACAAATTTATTTAAAAAAATAGAAGTTACGGGAAAAAAACATTTAGTACCGGTTTGCAACATGGAGCGTTCTCGCGTAAAAACAGAGGTTACATTGTACAGTACACGGCATACTCTTTAAACAAAACGGCTTACAGATTTCTTAAGGCCACCGCTCTGAGCTTCTTTCTTTCGCTCTTGTTTCTTCGACGCATTCGAGGAGGTTACGCTCATAGCATCCCTTGATCAGCCAGGTGTGCCACAGCAACGGAAGCACGGCTTTCCACTATTTCGCACTTCTAGCTGCCCTTGCCTTGCGTTTTTTTTTCTTGCTTCCTTGGGCGGTTTTAATACACCATCTACATACGCACGCTAAAAAATGCGAACATTTGTGGAAGACGACACAAGAAAGGTGCTCCTCGGAAAACGCGCGCTGATGCCTTGTAATGATTAAAGTATATGGCTGTTTAGATGACGTTGCAGTCGCGGTGACCGAGGTCAAACGCGTCGCCTTCGCTCATTGCAAGAGGAAGCCAAAAAAAATTCGCATATTCTAGGTGACATAAAGTTAGCACTTACTACAATAATAATGCCTCAACCGCGAGCATTATTAAAATGTGGTCGTCCTGTCAGTATCAATGAAGACCAGGGATTTTATAACAGCATGATATACATGCCAGGCTATCCTCCCTTGGTAACTTCTATGCAGTTTAAGCATTACATCGGCTTCATTATAAGACTTCAATTATTTTCCTCCTCCTAGTGCACTTTCATTGACTGTGTGATTCGTGCTTCTGAAACTACGTATGTCTTATGTGATAAGAAATACCAGTCGTCTATTTGTTGCAGGGCTATTTGCCATTTTGTTCACCTTCAAATGACTGCTGGCACTTTGCGCATAAGCAGACGTTGAAATCCAGAGGGCAGCCAAAAAGAGGTTAATTGTCAGCCCTTTACTTTTGTCGTTGGGTTGTGCGATGAACGTCTGCCATTCTGTAATCTAGTAACTCACTCAAATTACTAACACATACGTGCATTATGCATAAGAATAAACGTGCAACTCCTCCGACTATCTCCTTTGCTGAAACCCAAACGCGCTTTCTTTATTTTGTTCAGGTGACATGCTTTTTAATGGCTCAAAAGGTAACTCTGGCATAGTTTGAAAAACGGAAACCTCTGCCCACAATATCACGCGTAAGTGCATTTTAAAACTATGAGCTTTTTTTCTCCTTTTTTTTGCGTGGGTGCAAAACACAAAAGTTAGAGTGAAAACCGCTTTTGCAATAAAGGGGCAATGTTCGATTTTCCTGAGCATGCGCTGTAGAACACGGTTTGAGAAGGCGTACAAGACTGTGTACCTAAACGAAAGGTTAATGTTAAAGAAACTTCAAAAAGAGGACTAAAAGAAGCATGTAGAAAACTCCTGTGCATAAGGAATTGCCTCGAAAAACAACATGCAGCATTGAAACAAAATTCACGTTTCATTGCTTTCATTCCTTCAAAGCCGAAGACGTGTAAGTTACCGTGATAGTCCTTAATACACATAAGTTTATTCATTACCTTTATGAATATTGATTAACGGACTTGTCTAGCTGATAGAAGGCCGCCGGTATTCAAGGCATTTCTCATGGCATTTACCTCGGTTTAGTACAGGTTTGCAGAAGCAGGTGGTCGGGATCTGCACTCACACCCTTTCTTTCTGCACGCACGATCGTGTTTCATCAATCAATATGTCAGTTGGTGATTCCCTAATCTCCTTGCTGGGCAGTGGATTATACAAGGAGCGAAGCGTTATTATACACTATCGCAACGGTTACTGCCACATTGCACACAACTGCTGATAACATGCAATTTGAGACACATACTACACCCCCCCCCCCCATAAAAAAGGGGGGTGTATTGGTCACTGTCCAATACATAGGCGCTCACAAAATCTAGTATCTTAGGCAATGCGTTTATCGGAAAACAAAAAGTGTGAATATTTAAACGCACTTTAATCCCACATGTAATTTACTTCTCTTTAGCACAAGTCAGCAGTACAATAATCTAAGTGAATGTTTAGTAGCAGAAACACGGCGCCAACTTATTAGAAACAGAAATGCTGCAATTAACATTTTTCAGTGACCAAACTTAGCATTTCAAGTGGAGCTTGGATATGTTCGTACCTCATGGTTTTCCACGAGGGTTATATTCCACTTGGCAGCTCAAAGCCTCGGCTGCACCAAAGGTAAGATATATCGGCATCTGCAAATTTACAAGCTGCCTGATAGGAGATCCTCACAGCATGCCTTGGTCGGCATGTATGATGTAAATAGTTTCAACGTAAAGCACTGAATATGGCACAAAAAATTTATTTGTGCAGTATACGTACCTTTAAACATTATTGCTTTGACAGTTACATAACGATGTATACCGATTCCTCTTTTCTAACCTCAATGACACGTTGCTTTCACCCTTGAACAGAACAAGAAGAAAGAAAAAGTTATCTGCGCGTACTTCGTAGGTTAGAGTGAGGAAAAGCGGAACGGCAGGCCCTTGCAGGACGTAATTCACCACATTGTTTGGTTCCCGACTCACTTGGTTCAGGTCGTAATACTGGGCCAACCAAGCCCCAACGAGATCGCTCATAAATCGTGCGCGAGGATTCGTATGCCGCGGCTATGTGGGGCCCTCTAATGGTTCGGAACAGCTCGTGTACGGCAATCCACTTGCCACCTTTCACGTGATTACCTCGTACTACACGGGGATTAGACGGGTGTTCCCATTACCTCACCATACACTTAGCAGAGCACAATCTATCACGCTCAGAATGCTGCAAATGGATTCGTATCCATCAAAGGCTTCCCGAGTATGATACGGTCGGAGATGTGTCCAACATTTGCATACTGCGGAGACGTTAGCTCATTGAAACACATGCTCTGGCGATGCCCTGCGTTGCAGGACTACAGTCAAGAAGGCTGGTGGACCGCTGCTATCAACGACCCCAGCTACAACGTCCAGCTCCTGGCTGTCCGGAAGGCCTATGAGAGGGCGGAGAGGCTCGGCCTCTATGTTCGGACATGGGACTAGCCATGAGTTCGACGTTTAAATATGTTATGCCCTTCCCTCCTGACCAAATAAATGTCTTTTCTCTCTCTCTCTCTCATATTGCCAGAGAACAAGTTCTTTATCGGCAAAAAACTAAGAACATCGAAAGACAAACCAACCACACAGACCATGTCCCCCTTTGGAATACAACTTTGCACGATTGCTGGCATTCATGCTATCTTCAAAAATCATTTAGCCACAGCGTAATGCTTACTGCGTAACATATCACTCTGAGCTGCGGCATTTCGAAGGCGACGCAGGGCAAATGCCGCCGTTAACAGTGCATTGCGTAAAAGCCTGACCTAATATATTTTTCTGACACGACCTACCTCTACATTAGCGTAAGCATGAGCATGAATTTAGGTAATCTGAATTTTGAATGCCATACATTGTGATCTGTATGAGCGCAACTATGGAACGAAGATGACTACAGCGAATATTTGTGGTAGGGTTTCAAACTGAGGTCAACACACGGAAGAAGTTTAAAGTCTGCCGGAAGCCCGTCTGATCAGGATAATACATTGTGAAGGTAGAAAACAGAAGGCACTGCGCCGACCAATACTCAAACAAACAAACAAACAAACAAACAAACAAACAAACAAACACAAATAAATAGGAGTAGTTCGCTTGAACTACGCTTGAATCTATCACGCGAGACGCGCGCATATTGTCACGTGGTCGTGACGTTGATGAAGATAGCCACCGGCGTGTTCAAGATGAAACTGTTTATTTGGCCGAACTTGTGGCCGGGAAATGAAAAGTCAAACTACAGCAATACACGCTGTGCACTGAGAGCGGCGAACAGGGCGTCGACCGTCGAAAAACTGCTCATGGCTGGGATGCGCCGTCTTTTATACATCATGCATCGAACTTTCCAATCTTATCACTGGTTGTCGCGCAAGCACTGGAATAATCTAGACTATACGCGTCCTGCGCGCAATCTTAACAAAACGATCTACTACAATCGCGAAGCTTCTCGAACACTGCGCCGCGGTCAGCTTCGAGCGCTGATAACCGTCCTTGCTGGTCAAACCCGAATACATCAAAATAAAAGAAGAAGCGGGCGTGGCACTGCCCCCGCTGAAAGCATCGCCCCGATGCATGCAACAGAACATGGAAAGGGAAAAAACAAGTGCATACACAAATAAATTACAATAACAAAGGAAAAAAAGTAGAGTCCCCAGGCTCTCTAACGCGCGAAAGACGGCTTTAGGCGCACGACATGGACGACTTCAGGTCGTGTGCGGCGTCGCTGGGAGTTCGTAATGCGGTCCGGGACGACCTCGTAGTCAAGAGCGCCGAGAAGTCTAAGCACCTTGTATGGCCCGAAGTATCGCCGAAGAAGATTTTCACTGAGCCCACGTCGGCGTATCGTCGTCCAGACCCACACACGCTCACCGGGTCGGTACTTCATGTGGCGCCGTCAAAGATTATAGTGACGGCTGTCGACCATCTGCTGGTTCTTGATGCACAGGCGGGCGAGCTGTCGAGCTTCTTCGGCGCGTTGCAAATAGGCGGCAACGTCGAGATCGTCTTCGTCGGTGGTGGTTGGTAGCATTGCGTCGAGCGTCGTTGCTGGGCTCCTTCCGTAGACCAGCTTGTACGGCGTCATTTGCGTCGTTTCTTGCATGGCCGTGTTGTATGCCAAGGTCACATACGGAAGGATGGCATCCCACGTCTTGTGTTCGACATCGACATACATGGCCAGCGTGTCGGCGATGGTCTTGTTTAGCCGCTCGGTGAGGCCATTGGTCTGTGTGTCGTACGCTGTGGTCCGGCTGTGGCTTGTTTGGCTGTATCTCAGTATTGCCTGAGTTAGGTCAGCAGTAAATGCCGTACGTCTGTCGGAGATGAGGACTTCTGGGGCGCCATGACGCAGAATGATGTTCTCGAGGAAGAACTTCCCTACCTCGGCGGCACTGCCTCGGGGTAGGGCCCTTGTCTCGGCGTAGCGAGTGAGGTAGTCGGTAGCTACGATGATCCATTTGTTTCCGGTATTGGACGTCGGGAACGGCCCCAGTAAGTCCATCCCAATTTGCTGGAACGGCCGTCGAGGTGGCTCGATAGGCTGTAGAAGTCCGGCTGGCCTTGTCGGCGGTGTCTTGTGTCGCTGACAGTCCCGGCAGGTCTTGACGTAGCGAGTTACGTCGGCGGCAAGGCGCGGCCACTAGTACTTTTCCTGTATTAGTGCGAGCGTTCGAGAAACACCCAGATGTCCAGACGTCGGGTCGTCATGCAGAGCCTGGAGGACCTCTAGTCGCAATGTCGAGGGCACTACGAGAATGTAATCGGCTCGAAGCGGCAAGAAGTTCTACTTAAGGAGAACACCGTTGCGCAAGAAAAACGACGTCAGTCCTCGGGTGAATACTTTGGGAAGAACGGTGGTCCTGCCCTCGGAATATTCCACAAGGCCCCTGAGTTCTGGGTCCGCTCGCTGTCGTTCGGCGAAGTCATCGGCACTTATGGTTCCCAAGATGCAGTAATCCTCCTGGTGGTCCTGCGGTGGTGGTTCGACGGGGGCGCGGGACAGGCAGTCAGCGTCGGAGTGTTTTCTTCCGGACTTGTAAACGATGGTTATGTCGAATTCTTGAAGTCGTAGGCTCCACCGTGCGAGGTGACCTGGAGGGTTCTTCAAGTTAGCTAGCCAACACAAGGCGTGGTGGTCGCTCACAACATTGAAGGGCCGACCGTAGAGGTAGGGGCGAAACTTCGATGTAGCCCAGATGATGGCCAGGCACTCGTTTTCTGTGGTGGATTAGTTGATTTCTGCATTTGATAGCGACCGGCTAGCATGACTGATGACCCTTTCTAATCCGTCGGTCTTCTGCATAAGGACAGCGCCGAGTCCTACGCTACTTGCGTCGGTGTGGATTTCCGTATCGGCGCATTCGTCGAAATGCGCAAGTATCGGATGCGTCTGCAGGCGTCGTTTCAATTCTTGAAATGCTTGAACTTGCGATGTTTCCCACCTGTATTCGACGTCGGCCTTCGTGAGTTGCGTCAGTGGCTCGGCGATCCGGGAAAATTCCTTGACGAAACGTCTGTAATAGGCGCACAAGCCGAGAAAACGGCGTACGGCCTTCTTGTCGGTGGGCGGCGGGAAGGCAGAGATGGCAGCTGTTTTCCGCGGGTCCGGGCGAACACCATCCTTGCTGATCACGTGACCCAAGAACAAGAGCTCCTCGTACGTGAAGCGGCACTTTTCAGACTTCAAGATGAGTCTGGAGGTCTTGATTGCTTGAAGTGGAGCTTCAAGGCGCCGAAGGTGTTCGCCAAAGTATGAGGTAAACACAACGACGTCGTCCAAGTACGCGAGGCACGTCTGCCACTTCAAGCCGCCCAGTACTGTGTCCATGAGCCGTTGAAAAGTCGCAGGTGCCGAGCAAAGACCAAAGGGCATGACCTTGAACTCGAACAGGCTGTCATGTGTTATAAAGGCAGTCCTTTCTCGGTCTCTCTCTTCGACTTCTATTTGCCAGTAGGCGGTCTTCAGGTCCATCGACGAAAAGTACTTTGCGTTGCGTAATCGATCCACGGTGTCGTCTATCCGGGGAAGGGGATACACGTCCTTCTTCGTGACTTTGTTCAGGCGACGTTAATCGACGCAAAAACGTAGAGTCCCATCCTTCTTCACTAGCAGCACCGGGGATGCCCACGGACTCTTCGACGGCTGGATGATGTCGTCGCGTAGCATTTCGTCGACCTGCTTCTTCACGGCCTCACGTTCTCGCGTCTAAACTCTGTACGGGCTCTGACGGGGTGGTCTGGCACTTTCTTCTATTATGATGCGATGTTTTGCCACGGCGGTCTGCCGAATTCTTGACGACGACGAAAAGCAGTCGTTGTATTGCAAGAGCAGGCTTTTGAGCTGTTCTTCTGAAGGCTGGAATTGACGTCGAAAGCTGGTTGCGGCGCCTTAGTCGTCGGAGTAGGCTCGGGAGAATCGGTGAGGCCGAAAGCATTGCTCGCTTCTACGATTTCTTCGATGTAGGCGACCGTCGTGCCTTTGCTCACGTGCTTGTACTCGTTGCTGAAGTTCGTGAGCATAACTGTTGCTTTCCCATGCCGCAGCTCTACTACTCCTCTTGCGACGCAAATCTTGCGGTTAATCAAGTGGTGCCGGTCGCCTTCAACGACGCCTTCCATGTCTGCTGATTTCTGAGTGCCTGCGGAAATGATGACGCTGGAGCGAGGGGCAATGGTGACCTGGTCTTCCAGCACATTCAAGGCATGCTTTCTTGGCGGAGTGTGCGGCGGTAGTGCCTTTTCCGTGGACAGTGTTATCGACTTGGACCGTAGGTCGATGATTGCACCATGAAGGCCTAAGGAGTCCATACGAAGGCTGACATCTCTCGAGCAACGCTGCAGGACTACGAAGTTCGCGGGATAAATCCGGTTGTTAATGGTGAGTCTCGCCGTGCAGATTCCCTCCGGCGTTTCGAGGTGACCTCCAGCTGTCCGGATTTCGGTGCCTTCCCAGGATGTCCTAACTTTCTTCAGCTTCGTGGCGAACGGTCCACTGATGACAGAATAGTCGTCGTCGAGGTGTCGTCGGCGTCGGAGGGTCTTTGGTATTTCGTCGTACAGCAACCACACCTCCATCGGTTGCTGCCCTTAGTTTTCCGGATGCGGGCTAGGTGACTGGCCCCGGGTTTGGCCAGTGTATGGTCGCCGTTGGGGAGGGGCGTAGCGGCCTGGCAACGGCGATCGGGAAGGTCCTCGGGGGGTCCGATGCGCTCCTGCCAGATAGTCGGCGATGTCACGTGGTCGTTCACCCTGCTGTGGACGTGGCGCGTCGATGGCGAACCCGCGCAGTCCCATCTGTCGATAATGGCAGCGGCGGTAGGTGTGGCCGGCGTCTCCGCAGTGGTAGCAGAGTGGACGATGGTCGGGGGCGCGCCAAACGTCGGTCTTCCTTGGCGTGTATCGCTGACCGTCTGGCGGGCGGTATGATGTCGATGGTGGTGGCGGTGTTGCCTGACGGCGGAACTGCTGGGGCGTCGCGGCGTCTTGACGTGGGCGAGGATGGGGGGCGTTGCGTCGGGCTGCAGCAGCATAGCTCATTGCTTGCAGCTATGGCGGTGCCGGCTGAGGAACACCCAGTGTCTGTTGGATTTCCTCGCGTACAACGTGCGCAATCGACGTCACTTCTGGCTGTGCAAAAGGTGCGAGCTTTCGCAGCTCCTCTCGAACGATGGCTCGGGTCGTTTCGCGCAAGTCGTTGGAGCCGAGGGCATGAACAGCTGCGCTGTCTTGGAATGCGCGGCGATTGTACTGCCGAGTGCGCATATCGAGCGTCTTCTCGATGGTTGTCGCCTCCTAGAGGAATTCTTGGACGGTCTTGGGTGGGTTCCGCATCAGCCCAGAGAAGAGCACCTGCTTGACTCCGCGCATGAGAAGGTGAACTTTTTTCTCTTCGGGCATGGTAGAGCCTGCGTCGTGGAACAGCCTGGTCATCTCTTCCGTGAAGAGCGCCACATTTTCGTTCGGCATTTGCACGCGGGTCTCGAGCAGAGCCTCAGCCCTCTCTTTGCAGACGACGCTCGTGAATGTGGTGAGGAACGTGTCCCGAAAAATGTCCCCCGTTGTCAGGCTTCGCTCTTGCTTCTCGAACCAGGTCCGAGCGGCGTCTTCCAAAGCGAAATAGACATGCCGTAGCTTGTCTTCGCTGGTCCAGCCATTAAAAACGGCGACTCGGTCGTAGGCTTCGAGCCAGCTTTCCGGATCATCGAACAACGATCCGCGGAAGGTTGGCGGCTCCTTGGGCGTCCGGAGAAAGATCGGTGCAGGCGGCACAGCGTCTGTCATCGTCGCTGTCGGGTCTTTGTTTGCCGGGTCTTTTGAGGTAGAGGCCCGTACTCTGGCGGCAGACCTTGTTGCCTGCGGCTTGCTCGCTGCTCAGCCTTTGCGTCGACGTCTTCTTTGCGACTCGGGCTTCGTTCACGGCTTGGCGGGGGCGTCCGAAGCATGGACGAAGAGCACCTCCACCAGATGTCACGTAGTCGTGACGTTGATAAAGACAGCAACCGGCGTGTTCAAGATGAAACTGTTTATTTGGCTGAACTTGTGGCCGGGAAATGAAAAGTCAAACTACAGCAATACACGCTGTACACTGATAGCGGCGAACAGGGCGTCGACCGTCGAAAAACTGCTCATGGCTGGGATGCGCCGTCTTTTATACATCATGCATCGAACTTTCCAGTCTTATCGCTGGTTGTCGCGCAAGCACTGGAGTAATCTAGACTATACACGTCATGCGCGCAATCTTAACAAAACGATCTACTACAATCGCGAAGCTTCTCGAATACTGCGCCGCGGTCAGCTTCGAGCGCTGATAACCGTCCTTGCTGGTCAAACCCGAATACATCAAAATAAAAGAAGAAGCGGGCGTGGCAATATACTAAAGGTACACTCGATCGCTCGTGTTGAGAGTGCGCGGAGTGGTCTGTGTCAAGAACGACTCAAGACAAAGACGTCGTGGAAGTTCTTTTTTTCTAGCGCAAACAAGTACCTTCCCCCAGTATATTGCGTGCCCCCCTGAAACGTGCTCAACCAAAACAGTTGATTTAACATTTCCTTTTTTCAGGTCATAAGCGTCCATTGTGTGTGTGTATTAAATTTGAATTTGGCCGGCGCAGTGCGTCGGGTTTTCTACCTTCTGCAACACACGGAAGCCTGCTGTGATTCCCTTTAGGAAGCGTTAAACGCCTCTTTACGCAATTTCATTGTCTTTCGTGTACTTCAAATCTCACTAGCGTTCCTTTTCGTAGCCCCAAAAAATTAAAGACACAGACACAAGAAAGGACACGTAGACAGGACGGGCGCTAGACATAAAATGAATTTAGTGCAAGGAAACATACAAAAACGTGTTGGACAGGCGCGCACGCGCGACATCACAATACCAGGGGCTCTTTATTTGTTCTTTTAGGTGTCTTTCATTCCTCTTGCGACACCGAAATGAATGCGAGTGATCAAAATCAACTAGCCTTCATTATCACCTTAAACCCTGAGCAGTGCACTTTAAACTATCGCATATGAGATTGAAATGTGGCGAGAAGCTGAACTAGCCGACACTGTGAGATTGCGCCATCTGCGACCAAGCCGTCACAAAGAGCCCAGACTGCCACGAAGAGGAGCGAGTTACTACGCACTCAGAGCTCGTCTGTGTAACGCTGATCCGGTGCACTTTGTTGATGCCGCCTACAGATTTCACACCGGGATTGCAGTCTTCATCGACTATTTTAAAGGTGCCAAGACGGCGACAGCAAGAAAGGTCACACTACTTTCCTTCATCGCGTCTCACATAAATGTGTATAATAACAAATGATCTTAGTCGAATGTTTGATAAAAAACACCTAAACATCCACATTGTGAAGTCTAACGCAGAGCAAATACTGCCGATAACAATGCCATGCATAAAAGCATGACATGATATATTTTTGTGACACGACTGGTCTCTTACAGTAGCGTAAGCATGAACATGAATTCAGGGAAACACGCGACATACACACATATACACAAGCAAATATCGTACTAAAGAGAGAATATTGCTTATCATTAGATCAAATTTACTACTCTCTTCGGCCAACGTAACAACTAGGGGTGTGCGAATATCAAATTTTTCGAATACGAATCGAATACGAACATCCACCTTCGAATATCGAATCGAATATCGAATATCCAAGAAAAAAATGCCTCCACAGTAACAATATTTTATTTAACATGTAGCTATTTGAAAAAAGAAACATTAACAGCCTGACTGGCAACACAACATACACTGCTATCTCCAGAACACAATGTCCAGGCTAGCACAATGCACATCACAACACAAGCAAATATCACGGCACAATGAAAGCAATGACTACATGTTATCATGAAGAAATATGAGTTGCTCCACATGATCAGGCAGCAGGCGCTCCCTTCTAACAGAGACAACCACTCCCTGTCACTGAAAAGGCACGCTCGCTGGTATAGGGAGGTACATGGGGCAAAGCTTTGCCAGACTGGGGTATCTGAAGGTGCCTACAGTCAGCCACCAGTCACTTCGGTCACTGTCTTTCTTCAGAAGTGGTCCCGCATAGTGAACGAGTTGTAGTGCGGCACGTCACGGCCGCATAATATTGAAAATGTACGGTTACATGATCGCCAACAGCGCTGCACGTCAGAGATGCACCAGCAATAAATCACACGTATTGGGGCGCTCGTCGGAGGCAGATATCGTGCATCCGTGTACTCACGATGTTTATCGCTCCTCTCGGCAACGTTTTTAGCTATACGAACGCAGCAGACATGTGGAAGACTAGTTATTTTATGCATGATAATCGAATCGCATATTCGAATTTTTCGAATATCGAAGTTATCGAATATTCGAAACTTTTCGAATACACGATTTTCGAATCGAATACGAATATTTTGAATGTAATATTCGACGAATATTCGCACACCCCTAGTAACAACGAATGCAACACGCTCGACAATTGCCAGTCTCAGACAAGCGAGGAATCAGCATTGTAGCTCCTTGCAACGGCCGCGCAGATCACTGAACCACTGAACGTCATTGTTGCATTGCCTCGTGGCTGACTTGGGGCGGATCGCGCACGTTTACGAGTGTCCTTGCTTACTGTATCACCAGCTACACGCCACTCACGTACGAAACACGATTAGACCACGCACGTCACCAAAGCGCAGAGCGTAAAACCTGGATAAATCCATGAAATAAAGAGCAGCACAAACGCGACTTCCAGAACCGCGGCAACCGCCTCGCATTTGAATGATCTTCCCGGCATACGCCTTATGCTGAGTAACGCTTACAGGGAACACAAGCTCAAGTTTGGGCGCGACGCTCGCGTGGCTGAGCTACACACACACACACACGCACACACACACACACACACACACACACACACACACACACACACACACACACACACACACACACACACACACACACACACACACACACACTGAAAAACGGGAGTGTCATACTCGTCCAACGAGGCCGGTTGCCCGCACAAACTTCATCAGCGCCTTCGTCGCTTTCCTGTGTGAAGCTCCAACTTTCCGCTAAAAGGCCAAGGTAACGAAACAATTATGTCGCGCACATGTGTTAAAAAATTAAAGTACGAAGTATTCAACTTACTTTCAATAATATATCAAGGTAGCGACATAGTGTTTTCACATGCATGTGTTAGAAAATGAAAGTACTAGTTGGAAAGCTTAGTTCCGCGCAAAATACTGAGGTAACGGCAGAATTACGTTGCAGAAATGTGCAAGAAAATTAAAATACAATGTTACAACTTAGTATCGCTAAAATATCTAGACAATGGCATAATTATTATATGCACAAGTTGTTGTGTCAATGTTATACCTCTTCAAATTTCCAGTAGTAATTGCTCATAGAACAGTAATTGCTTGATTTTGTAACGGTCGTATACAGAGCAGATCATCGAAGTATTTCTCCAATATAAAATGCCTTAATTAAGTGTTATGGCGATATTCTGAAAATCGTCGTACTTTCAGGGGTGTGCCTATCCCAGAGCAGTAATTCGACACATATTCCGCCTGACTATTCTTCCTTTAAAGCTACGCACCTGCTGCGAACAGCGTTTCCGCTATCAGCGGGAAACGGCGTTCCTGATAGTGAAGTGAGGGCGCCGGGTTTTCCCAAAAAAGCTAATGCAAGCAATACAGATGATGATAATTGTTGTGGGACAAGAATCTCCGAACAGTGAACCCGTTTTCAGGGTGTACGGTTGAAAGCGTTTTGATAAAGCTATGCTCTAGATTTATTTACTACTTTGTGCCGAATGCTGACTTATTCTTGCTGAAGTATATGTGCTTAGAAAAAGTTAGGTTAAGGTCGTATTTGATACAAAATATGAAACAACAATTGGTTGTCTCTTAAGCGTTTTAGTTCTAAAAAGCGGTGTTTCCCATATACAGCCTTCGCTATACACTTCCTGCAGTTATTACTATAATGCCTAGGCCATTTTTCTACTTCGCACGTTCTTTTTAACTTCATGATCGCATGAGCAACCTACTGCAAGTGCACATGCATAAAAAAGCCGCTCATAAATAGCAAATGTGTTCATTTACGCGGCGCGCTTGCAAGGCCACGCGATTAACCCATATGCGAGTTTTTTTATCTAAAACATTTTCTGGTACGAGCACGTGGTGAATAACAGCAAAATTAAAAAAAAAAAGACTGATGGTAGTAGGAGGGCTTTCAATACCGTGAGTTCGCCAACAAAATAATATTAGTCTGATTATATACACAGTATTACACCACAGTGCAGCCGTTGGCGTTATCGCATCCCTGTTACGTTTGTGCAGTTTCAGTTATGCGAAAAATTTCCTCAGCTATATAAATGATTACATGCGCGCTGAATGATCCAATACATAATCTTTAGATTGCCACCTAGACCAATAAAAATTCAATGTAACTTTGTCAGCGTTGACAGTAGCGTTGAGCAAACAATGAGATAGGGTTCTTTCTTTCTTGAAGCAAATATTTTACTTATTTATTTTATTATAGAGGGCTCACAAGAAGGCAAATATATTTCGCGCTCTCATGTGCAAAAGTTGCCGATGATGTACGACGTAATTTTCTTAGGAGAAGTTTTGATCACAATTCAATTCAATTCAATTTATTTTCCAGCACATACATGCTGGATGGTTGCGTTGGGTTAAAAGCTACATAAGCAGCTTGACGGGACCCAACGATTAGTCTATACAGTGCAGTAACAACAAACAGTCCGTTGCAGTGGCGAGCGTACCAACAAGTAAAACAGAATACGATATCGTAAATGCATGTACAGGGGTTTACATGTATTTACAGCACAAGAATTGCAGGAAGAAAAAGTGAAAATAAATACATGCGCATCAAAAAAGTTGGAAAAAATGCTACATAGAATAAAATACCGCTATAGCATGAGTAATAAACAGAAATAATACAAACACAGAATAACACCGTACCACTGTAGCAATACTAGCTGTTTGGAACAAAGTCAAACACTGGTTATATAATGCAGCAAGGTATTCATGTAAGCAGAATAATTATGGTAAAAAGCGACATAAGTTACGTAGAATGCAATTACACAGAATGTCACAGTATTTGGCTTTGGAAGTGAACGAAATATAAGCGCAAGTCTTTTTCACTGAGCATGTGAATGTCTTCATACTTATTTAAATAGATGGTAGGCTATATAACAACTATTGATGCTTGTAGTGCGTCCTGAAATATGGAACTGACCATGTCTCAGTGTTTCTTGCGTTCGTAGTAATTCTACGACGTTCTAAAGATGCCAACTGTTTGATGTAGTTCTTGAGGGATTCAGAAGCATATCGCGCGGTATGTAAGAAACGAGAAGTATAAAGGTTGTCAATTCTAATAACATTGTACTTAGGCAGCGCTTCTATGGCGCTATAATCATAGTCTATATTGCCAATATGGCGAATAATCGTCCTCTGTAGCAACGTAACTCTACGTATGTTAGTTATAGTGATTGTACTCCACACTAAGGCGCAATAATCTACGTGGGCATGAAGTAAAGCATTGAAATAAGAGCTCCTTTAAACCTGCACCTAAATTTTGCACGATGCCGTTCATGCAGTAATATGCAAGAGAGAGATGTAATTGCGCGTGCGTATCGGTGTGAGTCGTGTATGTATGTCCCCACTTCCGTGAACAGCCAAACGTAGACGTTCACTGGGAAAATATGAACGAATTCATCCATGTGTATTTGAGCAAACGGACTCCCTGCGCAAATACCGCAGCTCTCCCGAGGAAGAATCATTTAAATGAGTCTTTGTTTGAATGAGTCGCCGGTATATGTCAAAGACAGTGCGTTGCACTTAAAACCCTCCATGCCTTCGGTATTGAGACATAATGTTGTGCGCGAGCAGCTGCAAGTGTTTGTGTGGAGCGTGTGAACCAACCTGCAGCCATTGCCCGAGTATTGTAATCTATATCTGTCGATAGTTCATTTGGCTTCTACTGAGATGAGGTCGAAGCACGCCGCACCTCCTTTTCTTTTTTTTTTCTGAGAACACCTGTGTGCACGTTCATATATTTGGCGCGCTGCTCTAACCGTCTTATCACCCATGTGCCAATTAATGTGCCAAGTTTCCTAGAAGCTGCTGAATTTCATAGAAAAATGAGAAATACACTGTATAGACAAGACATGCGTTTTACAAGACAACAAAAAGCTCTATGTCTCTACAACATAAAGTGCTTTAGAATGACTAAAAATGTGTATTACATTTATGCCTATATATGTCGTAATAGATAAAAAAGCAAGAGTGGTTTCAGTTGAAGCGGACGTTATGTACTGGATTGGTCACGGACAACACGACGGTTCGGCATCTATGGTATATTGTCAGAAAAGCGCAGCCTTCATCAATCACAAGAAAACTGCTCTCAAAAGATGCAGAGCTCGTATGGAGTGAAGCGGGCGCGGCGTTGCAGCAGATATGAGATACTGCCCGTGTAGTATACGCCTGCAGCTACGTGCAGCACTAATCAGAAGCCAGGCAAAGACACCATCGGGAGATCGAACAGGAGGAGGAGAAAAACGGAAAGACAGGGAGGTTAGCTAGTTCTCAGACCGGCTGGCTACCCTGTGCTGGGGAAAGGGGAAGAGGGAGTGAAAGATGGTAGAAAAGAGATGTTACAAAAGAGAGAAGAAAAAAGAACAAAAGGACAAAAAAGAACTTCACGAAGGCCACCCCGAGCCACAGGCGGCACAGGAGCGTCTCCTCAGCCCTAGTTATTCCCGACGGAAGACGAAGCTGTAGATTCGGGTCCAAGTTGTGAAGACGGGCGTTGGTAAATTCCGTCGAGTTCCACTGTGCCAGTGTCAGTTCACGTGCATGGGAACGAAGCCTTGTTGCGGCGTCCGGCCTTGACAGCGGTATAGCTGCACAATGGAGAGCATCGTGGGCAGATCGGGCGGCTTCATCAGCACGCTCATTTCCGTAGATACCGCAATGGCCTGGTATCCACTGATAGCTTATGCTGTTGTGGCGACACACTCTGCGCAGCCACCACGCAGCCTACACCTCGCTATCCTTTCGCTCGGCGTGACACGGCTGCACGAAGCGCACCACAATCCGATAAGCCACAGCGCCGAGCAGAATCATCCGAGGCATACGTAACCGGCGACGCCTACAAAACTCGGCTGCAAGCTACCAAGATCCACCTTGTTTATCCGACAGCGAGGCAGCATCGGCATGTTCGCCCCGCTGCTACTAACAAGTTAATAAACGCTGTTATGTTTCATGTTGGGATGCTACGTTCCTTCGGCACAGCATCCCACACTGTGCTGCTTTTCAATGGTGCGGTGATGAAGCAGTCTTATGTCAGCGACTAACTGTTCATTTGGTGCATGACGATATGGTGACATAATGCACTGGAGGGCTGCTCTGGAGTCGGAGAAGACTGACCACGCCTGTGGGGGTTCTTCAACTACGAACTCTAGAGCATAATGGATGGCGGTGAGTTCTGCAGCCGTCGATGATGTGAAATGCGACGTCTTGAACTTTATGGAGACGGATTTCTCGGGTATGACCACTGCCCCTGCTGAGCTTGTAGAAGAAACTAAATCGTCAGTGTATATGTGAAGGCGTCCACTGTGTTTTTCATGCAGGAACAATAGAGTGGCTTGTTCTAGGGCCAGATATGAAGACTGTTTTTTTCTTTTGTATACCGGGAATGGTTATCAAGGCTTCCAGTGGATGCAGACACCACAACGGCAACGGCGGTCTTGCTGCGTGCGTGAAGTTCGTAGGAATCACTGCGCGATGCGAAGCAATAATACCGCGGAACGCACAGCGTGGAATGCCGTATTATTTGGCTAAAGGCGATGTAGAACATAATTTACGATGTCGAAGTTCAGAGTTAGAGATATATGCAAAGGAAAGAAAGGAGGCAGTTAGGTACGCATAGAAGAACTGCAGAATTAAGTTACGAAGTTTCCTAGCTGACAATAGCGACATGGCCTGCAGCCAAGAAATGCATCGTAAATGTATGTATACAGACGCAATGTTGTTGTGTTTAGTATGTGTTCTCTTCTTTCTATGGGAACACTTCCTTCGAAAAGCAGTTCCGGAAATATGTATCCAGAAATCCTGAGCATCGTCAATGCGAAAGTTAGCTTGAATTCGGGAGGGACCGGGTGGTGAATAAGGAAGTGGATGTAATGCCTTGCACGACACATCGTAGCAGAAATAAGGCCATAAGCTAAGTGAAGTTGCCGGAAATACAAAGGAATGCCGTGGCAATAACAAATGCGGCGTCATCTGATAGAGTGGGTCAACGCACTAATATTCTTCAATTTGAGTACTGCTCCTATTGTAGGACGCGACTTCCTACCAAGAACGACTTTCTAGAATGAAAGACAAGTTTTTAAGGCGAAAGGCTTCAGTGGCAACGTTGGTGCACCCTTCCGCGAGACATTGCGGGGCTTTGCTAGACCCGACCACAAAACCACGTGACCTTCTCCGAGCGTGCGTTGACGTCACGACGCCATTATGACATGTAGTTGTAAGGTGACAGATTATTCAAGTTGTGACGCCATCATGACGTCACTGTTGCTCCACATGATGACGTCCTCATATGGTATCGTCGCTTAATCCGGAAAGCAGAGCAACACCACGTGAGGTGCGGAAAATAGACCGAGAAGGAAATCATGAAGAAAATGCAAGTCACAGTTTCGCCAAAAAAGGCGAATAAAAAATTCGGCAGATCCCACTCATTCTGGGAGTGGATGTCATGCGAAGCAGTAGGCGTGTAGTGGCCTATGTTGCATTTTGTTTTATTGCTTTGAGTCAAGCGTTGCTAGTTGCGCCGACTTGTTTGCGCATCTTGAGTAGCTATGAGTATATCGTGGGCAGGCCCGTAGCGAGCAATTTTTTTTCGGAGGCAACAGGAGGACACTTTCTCAATGCCTTAACAATTTGAGGAAAGCACCTATTTTGAGGAAAGTAGAGGAAGCGCCTCCTGCAGCCCGCCTCCATTGTGGACGCCTATGTGACCTTGTGCGGCTTGCAGTGCACTCCAGCCAAATCGGAACGCCTACTCATCAGAGAAAACATAAACGACCGGACTATTCTGAACTTGACAGTGTCAGACGCATGATGATCTCTGTCGAGAAATAGCGCGCGCCACCGCGCGCAGCCACGCCTGTTTGATCTAACTTCGCAGTGCCTGCCCGCGCGACGCAGCCGCCTTCTGGCTCCCTTTCACGTGCCTTCGCGCGACGAAGACGGCCAGTGCATTTCATCTCCGCTTCCAGAGAGTTTCTCGCAATAATACCCAGAGGAAAATTTGGCGCCACCGTCTTTGAGAGTTTCCTAAGGGGCGCTGCGCCGCAACGGGAATGATGGTATATGTGTCTGCGAGGCTTGTGTTGGCTGGCGTTAAGCGAGGCTTGGTCTAAAATGTAGATACGTCTGCGCAAATAAAGATTTTCTGAAACAAAAGCGCCATAATTGGATCCCATGCACCCGTTTTACATTTCAAAACAAAATTCACTCCCCTGCAGGGTATAAGCTAACGGCGAAAGGAAGAAACAGGCGACATACTGTCTCAGTGATCGCTAACCTTGTGGTCTGTCTTCCAAGTTTAGCGGCTGTTCGCTACATCTTGCGTTTCATAACACTGCACATCAAAGCAGAAGCTCCCAAAGTTAAATACAATTTGTTTCTCTGCGATGCTGAGAAACAATAGTTTATTTCGTTTTCTTCAAGGCAAAACTAACGCAAAGAACGGTTCTAGTCAGACGCGGCTTCGAGGTGTCCGGCCGCTTTGTGAACGATGTCAGTCCGAATGCGACATATGCCAGCATTCCCATGCATAGAACAGCTTCACAGCGGCAGTGAAAATCTTTGTCTGCTTTAGCCGCACCCGCTGGCAACTATCTCTCGCACTAGCTATCCCTCGCACTAGAACATACAACGCCCGGGCCGATGTTATTGATTTGAGCTTCATACGGAACATGACGGCGACGCGCCGACGTCGACGGCAAAAGTGCGCCTCGAGTGTTCGTATGTTTACTGTCGCGCCTAAAGATGAAGGTGTCTTTCGCTTTCGAATCTTCTTAAGCGAATGCCTGAGGGTACGTGTGATGTTTGCTTATACATGTATCGAGATTGACAGACAAGCGTTCTCGAAAGGTCAAGCTGTACTAAAGCATTCGTTATTTACCAAATCATACTGCGTACGTGTGCGAGTGCACGAACTCTTAACAAATTCATAAGTTTAAAAATGCCAACAAAAATTATGCCAACAATTTCTGAAATAAATAATTCTCTGCAGAAAATGTACGGTGGCGTATTTATTCGCTTTTATTATTTGGTCAGGAATGAACCGCCAAAAAAAAACATTACATTGGCTGTCTTTCTTCCACGTCTAACTTATCTTTCTGTTGTTACGCTTCAGCTATTCCTCCATTTCTCTTATAGAAGATCACTGGAAGTATTGGAGATCACCGCGACATGACGTTTAAGGTAAGATTTATTTCATATTGCTGCTTAGATGTTATTGAACCAAACACATCGTCCTTCGAATCGTAATATTTAGGTTATTAACTTGCTCGCATATGTGCGCACGTATATGTTACGCCGTTACGCAATTCTGCTCCATATGTCCAATGACCTATTTGTTCACATCGGTACAAAATAGATAAAGACTGCCAAAGCATATGCAAGATAGCACGTGTTTGCATATTTCTTCTGCGAATGTTAGTGCACCTGCTTCATATCGAACACGCACGTCAATATAAGCCATATCGCACGCTGCGCTCGCCTCTTTGACCCACTGCGAATTTTCACACGTATCCGTGAAAAACAAGGTGCCTCTATTACGTTGAGTCCCTATCGAGTCGGAGATAAAATGAGTAAGCTATAACATCTCTGCTGCCAAACGTTTCTTTGGGCTGCAGGCGACTGAAGTTGGAGCGCTTCCTGCGAGTTGGGCTGTCGTGTAAAGCCACAGCTTCCTGGTTAGCTGAATTGGTAGAGCGACCGCCCCGGAAAGGCGTTGGTCCCGGGTTCGATCCCTGGACCAGGACGAATTTTTCGGCAACTAAGAGGCTTTATTTCTGAGAAATCCGTATGGATTTCCTTGTGGCTTCGTGCTACAAACGGGTGGTTGTCTATTTTCCCTTTCTAACTAACGTGGTAATTTGGAATCACTAAAAACCATAGCATGATTTCTATATTATTAAGAGACATAAAGTACGCTCAACCTTCAAATAACCTTGACCAATATTCTATTCGCAACATAAAATCCCTACTAGCCTCCATAATGCACTAACAATGTTCTTTTTTAAAAATATTTCGACCTTACATATATATATATATATATATATATATATATATATGTATACATGGGGGTACATATTATATACACATATATCACACTTAAGTAGTTTTCATTTTCTACAGCCTTCAAACCACGGTTCCTTTTCCCCTTTCCGCTCTTCTACGGCCGCCACTGCCCCGCATCGTCACAGTCCTCGCCTTTCCAAGAAGTTCTCCGCGCCTTATTTCGATTGTTCCCCCCCCCCCGACCCCTTTCCCTCCTTTCTTTCTTTTTCCCCTTCTCCTTACTAGACGGCCAGCCAAATTTGAGGCCATCGATGACACTTGATGCGTATGTCTGCCAATGACTTAACCCATTAGGCGCGTGTTTTCCAGGCACCCCTCTTAATATCACTTAAATTCGACATCTGTACTTTTAAAAGTACGCCGCCCGCTTTCCCCGTCTGTAGAGGCCTACCCCACCATCTTTTGCATCCCTTTGGGATGGCTAGACGTGCCGCCCTTCTGCAGCCTTTCCAAGTTGCTTTCATACTTCGCTCTCTTCTTCGTCGTGCCTTTGACGGCTCTCGCTATGCTAGACCGCCCCCCTCCTTTCTTTTCCTTTTTTTTCTCTCTTTCTTTCTTTTTTTCTTTTCTCTTTGCAGCTCCCCTTACCTCTGAGACGAGAGGCCTTAACGCCGTTGCAAGCTTTTTTGAAATTATGTGGCAAGGGCTACACTCTTCTGCTTTCTAGTTTTCTCTTTCAAGGCAGTAATTACCAACAGCGACACGCGCCACCGCTGGACATGACGTCATCACTAACCCTTTAAAACTAACACGCCAAGGATGACAAGGCGCCTTTGACAAAGATAGGTCCTCCTATCGAGACGTCGCCTAGCCTGTCTGAGGCACTTTCTCCTGTTCATTCCACCTTTGTCCTTACAGAAGTAGTTTATTGTTTACAGTAGATTGATATATGACAGCTTGCAGAATGTCTATTGGTGGTTGGTAGCTATGGCACCGTTTATCGTGGATGCATCCACGTTGACGCCTGGCGGCACATGCCCATCCCGACTACGAACATTCATGTAATGATTAAACCTTTGTGGTAGCTGTAGCAGTTAATGGTAAGAGCGCAACCAGAGAAAACGGTGTGCCAGCCAGAAGAGCGTCGCTGGTTGGACGCAGAATGTGGGCTAAAGTCGTCATCCCGCCGCATGTTAAAGAAACGCAACGCGCGTCGTGTCAACCCTCTCGCCCGGCCGCGTCCGTTCTGGGGGCGTGCGTAACTGGGCAACGCGGTGTTACAACTATGGGCACACTGCGCTTGCCTAGGCGGCTCCATCAGCGCGGCGGCGTTCAGCGCCAACGCAGCCGTTTCCGCGTCCCTGGGGTGATAGCGTTCCCTCTCACACCACACGCGCGGCTGCTTGTGCAAGCACGGTGTCGTCTGCGTGCGTTCCTCTGCAACTCCTGGCTGGTTTTCAGACCATCGAATGTTTGGATAAGTTTTCTGAGGAGTAATCATTGATAAAGGCAAGCTTGTGTAGGATGGCATGTGATGTACATAATGTTAATGAACTTATCGCTTCGGACGGAAGCGTGGTGACATGTTAGTGTGTGTCCCGACCGCCCATCAACGCTCCCTCGCAGACCATGAAGTTGACAGTAAATAAGCGTTTTTATTGAATAGTCTCGTTTTATTTCATTCTGTTTTATTGTCTTGAAGTTCTCCTCGAAACAGATGCATCATTGACGCGGCCTGCGACTGCAGAGCAGGCATAGCCGGCTAGTGAAAGCACGCTGCGGCAGTGGCCGTGTACCTGCAGAGATATGGAAAACTGATTTTACCACGAATATTTTGTTATTTAATGCTAACCGAAATATCATATGAGCATGACAAGCGCTAAAAAGATACACCAGCCCTAAAGATATAAACTGTACAACGAGTACGGATAGAACAAATGGAATACCCGTCGCTGTCAAGCCTTAAGAACATGCGAAACACGCATAAATGTGACCCAACATTTCGTAACGCTCCCATGAGCGAGCTGTTCCAGCGTTCTTGTAAGGGGCTGGAAAAATCGTTGGTAGGCTGGCTGCGTGCTCTTGTTCACTGGCCTTAGCATTTCCCACGAAATCCCTACTGCAAATTTTGCTATTTTCTGTGGGCTCCCAGTCTGTTCCGTCAACGCTGCGCATGCAATACGAACTAGAATTAAACAATGTCTTCGCCGTACCCCATTCAGCGGGAACAAAAATACATCGCCATTTGGAGACCATGATTAAAGGGTGCATCACAATTAAGGCAGGTCTGAAACAATGTTTCATTCCAAGGGCGCTTCTCCCATGGAATAAACGTAAAACCCTGCACCGAATAAAATGACAAAAATTCTTACTTGACACAGCGAACAAGTTCTATCCGTTGGCGTCTCTCCTTCTTCCAGTGAGCCTTCAGGAAGCGGTAAAGCTTTGTTCCAGATGAATTGCTGCAGGTATTGCGGCAGCCCACAACACAAGAAACCTTGTTGCATCGACGCCGAGCGATGCAACGCTCGCCAAAAAAGAAACGCTTCGGAAAACTGCGGAAAAAGACCGAGGAGCTGGCACGAATGCTGTCACCGGCCGCGGCGTTCGAAAGCTTCAATCACCCCAAGGACGCGCGCGCCGCCGCTAGAGGCGTTCTCGTCAGCGGAGAGTTAGAAGCGCACATAGGCACCCGGCAATGCAGTTTCCGAGATACGATGGTAGCGCCAGAAAACACAGCCTAGCGAGTAGAACGCAGCAAAATCGAGTGTCTATCCTCCGCATCCTCCATGTTCAGAAACGCTCCTTGACTTGAACGTGACTTGCCACCGCTTCAATGCAGTGCGTTTGAAACGCGTTTGTAGCGTTTGTGCTGCCTTGGCACAGCCTGAAAAGGGCGCGCTCTAAACGCGTTTGCGCTGCATTGAAGGCGGTTATAGTTTACTAGAATAATCTATATTTCTTCTAGTACACTATAAAGGCGGTGGCAACATCCCTGAGGTGATTACGAACGCACGTAGGAAGCGTTCGTTGAAAGAGGCGCCCAAAAGGGAGACACTTGAGCGCGTCGATGTGTCCAGCGAGCGTTTCATTTTCTTGGTATCCCTGGCGGCTGGTGCCCTAACACTTAGGCGTTCGATAAAAGCTCCATAGCGCCCTCTGGTCAGTGACGGGTGCCTATCCGCCTCGTGCGCTGCTGCTTTCAGTGGTACTGGTGGCGCCACCAACGGCAGACGGTGGCGATAGGTGGATATGCGCGGCTCGTAGAAGCCGTGGGTAAAGCGCCTGTTACTCTCCGTTTTTCTATTCATGTTTCATTCTGTTTGATATTTGTACTGCCGACGCTGCTCCACTAGACAACCATGCCGTCTGTTACGTCCATTGTTCTATATAATTTGTTTTAAAATGACAGGCCCGTTTTTTTTATGCGTGCGCGCGATGCACTGCGTACGTTTCTTACGTGCATGTGTCCAAGTTGTTTGCGTGATCTGTTAACACAGAAGAAATAAAAATTGTTGCAGTACAGAACAGCATTCTTGTGTTATTGAACACCCCAAACAGTACAACAATGACTATTACGGCTGTATGCCTGCTTCAGAAACGCACAAAAGACAACGATTTTATCTTCGCCCAACACTCGTAGCACTCAACTAGGCCAAGAAAACCAAAATCTAACTTGCTGAACGTTTTAAACAGCCGTCACACAGCTGCATAATAATGCGTGAAAGTACTGTAGCAAATGACCAACAAACATTCACACAGCGTTTTTTTTTTGTTCACAGACCGTATTAACATAGAGGAAGTTCTAACTGCATTGCAATCACATATTTCGGTATATCTAATCACTTTCACCATTGAAGCCACAATCCTCTAACACATGCGCTTTAAATTGGGCATGGCATACTCAGACTTATATAGGAAATGCGCACGTGTGGCATTACTCAGATTTATATAGGAAATGCGCACGCGTGCAATGTATCTCGTATGCTAGATTCTCCTTTGGTACGTGCAGCTCAAAATAAAATGCGATTCTAGAAGTAATGTTCGTGGAGTAGCGAGCATATAGCAGAACAACTACTTACAGCTTCACTTACCTTTGCAAAAACGGTATTCCAATTGCAATTCAATATTAACCGACGCAACAACGATAACAAGACGCTTGTTGCACACAGGCGTACCAGGTTGACGCTCGAGGCCATGCGCGGTATTTTAAGTGTAGCACAATCGTGCGCGTACAGTACGCTAGAATATTCTGGCACAATGTCGTCAAGCTTGCAGTCACTTCAGCGGTTCCCACGATGTAGCACCAGTTGACGTCCTCGCGTCATCAAACTTCTACGACGCCGAGAACTACGCACACAGCTGACTTGGAAAAACGCGGTCTTGCCGGAGGCCATCTTGTCCCGCAACCAACGGACAAAAGTACACAACTGAGGCGTCTGAAACATTGCCGTTGATGAGATGGCAGCTGAACGAAATCAGGGCTCATCGTCCGACGTGTGGCCACCGCCTTAACACAATATTAACGTTGCAACGTTCAAGGAAGACGCGACGAAAGCGACGAGCCCAGCCGGTCTTGTCGGGTGCGCTACAGCACAGTGCACAGCGCGCGCTCTCACGGCCACCGAAAGAAATAAAAGAAAGTGGAGAGAGGAGTTAGCTTGGAGCATGGCCAGTCGGTGGAAGCAAGAGGACGTGTTGCGTCGTCGGTGTGGCGTATTGTCGAGAGATGGCGCTAGTTTGTTTTTGCGCAACGAAATCGCAAACTTGATTCAAAATGCATGGGATCCTAGGGGGGGTTGGGAGGGTACAACCTCCTTAGCCGAGCGGTGGCGCCACCATACCGATGCACGAGGCGGATACTCGCATACAACTTTTCTTTTCAATGAAGGGAAAGCTACGGGGGCAGTGCTGCCGTGTTTTTCGGAATAGCGAATACGTCACCGGGCCGAAGCTTGCCGTACAAGTTGGACAGCTCTTGCGGGTTGCGGCGACGGCCGACGTTCTGCGGCAACCGCGCCCTTGCGGCAGGCTTAGCGCTAGCGTGAGCGGGCCAGAGGTTGTTCAAGAACAACGCCACCGGTAGTACTAAAACCTACCGCGTGCTCTGACGTTTTGACCATAGAGTTTCCTACAATACTTACTAGAGGGAACTCTGGCGCTAGTGTCTATGGGAGATGCAACGAATGACGCTTCAGCCAGCATGGGAATGATGGGTAGTACACAAATTTGTCTAAACTTTGTACTTTCGGCTCCGTTTGGCTCCGCGTCGCTTGCATCCGCTTTGTCGCAAAACGAAGTTCAGCAAAAGTCAGCAGTTCCACTTCACCACTTTAGCTTCTTTAGGCTCAGTGATTCAAATCTGGTAACGAAGTTCACAAGGATCCGTTCTTTTATCCAAAAGAAAACCAAAACATAGCAATAAACAAAGCCACAAGTACGTTTGAAGCCGCAAGCACGAAGACTAGCAAATTTGTGTACTACCCATCATTCCCATGGTAGCTGAACGATCGCAGCGCCAGAGTCCCCTCAAATTAATTTAGGAAACTCTATGGTTTTGACATGGCCTCCCAGATTAGCAGGCGGCGCGCCGCCGGCTAATCTTGGAGGCCATGGTTTTGACAACGTGTTGGGCCGACACAGTGGGCTTCAATAGCGTGACGTAATGCTCCCTCCTTTCTTTTTCCTTCCTCCATGGGCGAGCGTCTCGAAACGCCGTGGAAAGTGAGGCTAGCTTTGCATTTCGACGCAAACACTGCTTGGCGTCTAAAATACGGGTAAAAGGTGCGACTTTTTCATGCACGCAAAAACGAAAAAGTGACAACGTATAAAGTAAAAGAAATGCAAATATCTCGCTTGTGTGCGCTGCGTTCCGCCTCAAAAAGATACATGTAGAAAATGAAGGAGCATGTTATGCTCTCACGCAGAAAATACGGACGCAATGTGGGACTACATTCATTAGCGGTAGGATACGTGCATTTTGGCTCTGTAGCCTTCGCTTCATTGACAAGAAAAGTTGTCCGTGAGTATAGGCGAGCCAACGCGCGTCGCAGAGCTACTTTAAGGCGAAAGCCTTTAATGTCTCATACTCTTGGCTTCCGTCGGTGCCCTGGAACGGTGCCAGCTGTGGCTCTCCCCTCACATTATTTCAGCAATCACGTGATGATACAGTGGCACATAGCAACAACGCGTGTTGCGCAACTGTTGTGCAATTCGGTGGCGGCGTCTAGCGGCGACGTCCATCCGTGCCCCTCACACTCTCCCAGGAAACACATGATGGCACAGGAGCGTTCGCGGCAACGCTCCTTCGTCAGGCTTCTCGCTGCAGCAGTCGAGTTCGTCGGATGGCGATGACTCCAGGGCTAGCGGTTCCGAGAACCACCCCAAGAATGTGGATTCCCCGATATCATGGCATAGTCAGTCGAATGGCCACAGACTTTCGCCGAACACCACTTGGAATTTACAAAGTGTCCTTTAAGTTTTAATGATGCTATGAGCGAGACCGGCCCTGCCACGGTGGTCTAGTGGTTATGGCGCTCAACTGCTGAACCGAAATCAGGGCCGCGGCGGCGGCATTTTCGATGGAGGCGAATATGTTTGACGCCCGTGTACTTAGATTTAGGTGCTTGTTAAAAAACCCCGGTGGTCGAATTTTCCGGAGCCCTCCACTACAGCGTCTCTCATAATTATATCGTGGTTTTGGGACGTTAAAACCCAGATAATATTATGAGCGAGGCGGAGGCTTGGGCTAAGGTCACCCCCTCGTGGAGTGTTAAGGCGTTGAAAAAAATGCGCTTCTGCTATAGGAAACGTGCCGATTGGAACGGACGCGTAGCGACGACGCGTTGCAGGAGCTGATCACGGAGGCCACGCTCATAACGCATTACTCATTTTTCGCTCTCACACACGGCGACACGACCCCGCCGACTATGAAGACTGTGAAATGGTGAGATATAAAAGGCCCGTTGTAAGGCCTCCATAGCGTGTGACCGTGCGCAGTGGATAGCTCCAGGTGATGAAACCGTCTTTTCAGGTTCTTCTTTGCCATATGGTCCAGTGCTTTTTGTCGAAGTCATTTCCGCGACAGATGTACGTCGCTAAAGTCTTGGTCGACCCCGGCATAAAACACTTTCGTGTAAAAAAAAAGGCAGTCTTTTGACTTTTTATACAGTTCTATTGCTTGCCACGTACATGATTCTCTTTAAGGAGACACGTAAACTCCATTTGAAGATAATTATACTCTCTTCAGAGAGCCCTGGGATCCACAAAGGACTTAACGTATCTCTTTAAAGAGAGTCATATACGTGGCGAGCCAGACCGCCCAAAAAAAAAAGTCTAAAAGACTCGTTTTTTTCTTGCAGTACATGCACGTCTCTGCACTTGCTCGATACGCTATATCTTCGTGGAGTGGAGATAAATAAACGAAAAATAGTTTATCTGGGCGTCCTAAGCAGTTCTGCGGATGGTGACTGACAATGGAAATGGCTGGCAGCCTGCATCTGCACAGCTGCTGAGACGTCCAACTAAAACTGTCTAATACGAAAAGATAATTTAGAAACAGTGCCTTGACGATCCGCACGCAGCTGCATTTATTTTAACAGAACCGATAACACTAACCATTGCTCAAGAGCAGAACAGACGCTTGATGGCGTGTGTCGTGCGCATGCTCGTGAATACTATATCAACTGTGACCCGATAACTGTTTTCTACGGCGCTGAACTGGGAATACTTACAATAAGCTGTCCTGCATTTTCATCTCTTCGATACTACACTGCTGCTGCCGTGAGCGAAGATATCTTTTCCGCATGAAGAAGTACTATGACACAACGACGAACAATAGGCTTATAGATTAGAGTAATTCATTTGTCAGAGAAAGATAGCTGACACCAGAGGCACAGAATAACCAGGAAGTATGTATTTGTGCAGAAAGGAAGTAAATGCTCCGAAAGCTTCTTTTTTTTGGATGACATGCCAAGAGATAGTATGGTAAACCTACCTATGGTGACATTAAGCCGCACGCATACGATGGCGCAAACGCAATTCTGAGGTATTCATATATAAAGCCACGGAAATTTGCCTCGACGAAATGTTTAGCTTTTTAGGAAGGGCCCGCACACTTCCGAAATGCGAGGTATATTTGCAGTCAAACAGCATACATGAATAGTGAGTTGTAATGTTTATTAGCAGCATGCGTTGAATATGAAAAAAAAAGCATCTATAACTTTTTTTCAAGTTGTTTTCATTTTGAAGACAACGTGCGCACTATTTTAATGTAGGTGTTCCTGTGTTCCGTCAGCTTGCATATTATAGAGCTGTGTTGCCGCCCGAGGGATGCCATCTTATTAATACTAACATAGCTTCTCTACCTTACTTTGTGTATCGTTTAGGTGCAATGAATTGTCGACACTTTGGCCTGCGATTCTTGCTCTGACATTAGGTGAGTCAGTATATGCAGCCGCATTAATATGCAAGGCCAACTGCGATAGATTTTGTGTTACCATTGCTCATGTTCTTTAGATGCTTTCAAAGTTTGCTTTTAGAGATGGCATACAGTATCGCATAATTTGAAACATGCGCTGCGTTAATAAAATATGCATATCCATACAACAATTGCCTAATTAATCAGAACTTACTGATAGCCGAAATCATCTTCCCATCTTCATCGGCGCAGGCGCGCTTACGGGCATAAGCCTATCACAAATGCCACGGAGGCAAACTACAGTATGGGCGAAGAAGCGCAGAAGCTTGGCCAAGTCTTGGAGGAATTTAGCCGAAGAATGATGACCGTCCTTCGAAGTCAGTCAAACGTAGACGACGAGGTGAGTTTTTGGTTGAAATTGCAAGGAGGGATGCCAATAAAACAAACTGGTCTATTAGTGCCTGATTGCTAATTGAAATATGGTGCTTCGGCTTTAATTATACGAGGTAATCTTGCCACAGTGTTTGGCGTAATTTCTACGTCGCTAATATTTATTCGTAAACGTTCATTTACCTACTTTTAGTACGCTCTAGACAATTAGCTCGAAACGATGATACATCGATGTGCCAAAACACGTGTGATGTATGTATAGAGTGCAGATGTCAATTCTTCCCTCACGAGGCCTTTATCTCCTTACAGGTAAAAAAAGAGATAAATGAAATTGATGTAACTGACAAGATAAGGCTTTGCGGTTTTATCAGCTTCTACAACAAAATAGGAGTAGCAAAATTCTGGCAAGAGTCACATGAAATGGCTTGAAATTCGTACTGAATTCCTCACAAGTGTAAAATACCACATGTGTAGTTAATACTAATAGCAATATCGCAATATTGCTGGTAAGCTTGAAGAAACCTTAAGGTAAAATTAATGTGCTCTCTATTGTTTATACATTTCATTCGGGGTAAGATTTCTAGCTACTGCGGGGCACTTAAACTACTACTCTGATCAACGGACATTTCAGTACGAATTTGCCATTACCGATGGGATTTATTCCGTTTGGTATTTTATTTCTGTCAAGTGTATTTAAGGAGAAATTGGTGCCACTGTTCTTCGGGCATCGCTTGTAACCATACAGTCAGGGTCAATGCGCCAACGAGCAAAAGGACTCTATGGTGCGTAACGAAAAATAATATTGCACAGAAGAACCTTGCGGCAAAGTTTGTCATATGCAACAATCTCTTCATTGTTTTGTATTTGTCCAGTGTAAACGTTACCTGTGTCAGTAATATTTTTACCGCAGCTTGGTGCAACGAAAGTAACAGAAAATTTTCAAGCGTGGTCTCCACGTAAGACCAGGATATGCACTATGATGAGGACGAAAGCCGAAACAAGCAGAGCAAAATTGCGCACGGTGGTAATAAAGTGGCGACATAGTTTGATCCATACTAAGGCCGGCAAATCGTACAAATAGCATCTATTTGTTTAGACATCACGGTCTCAAACAGCTTGCCGCTCTCTCATAGCACAGTACGCTCTATACATTACAATGTATAGACAGCATGGCTCCGGTCGTTTGCGCACACGAACTCCATGTCGTGGCGGAAATAATTTGCAGCAGTTAAAAAGACACTCTCGTGGCTAATTAACAAAACTTCGTTAACTACATTTAATTATTGTGTTGAAGGCAAGTGTTCATATCAGAAAGTTGTAGTGAATGCCAGTTATGGCATACCTATATTTAACAAAATCGCAAAAGTTGCACGTACTTCGATATATCCGTCATCGAATTTCGTGGGTGAAATTCAAGCTGGTCGCGCAAGGCACGCACGAAGCGCGACCGTTCTGCTACGTCAGATTGAAACTACCCTTCACATGTAATTGACTACATTTGAGTAACGGCGCGCCGCGGCCGTCTGTTTTTGTGAAAAGCTGCAGGTTATCTCACTTTGCCCTCGCATCGCCTTACTTTTGCGAGTAGTGTTTAGTGCTTATCTGTTTCTTTCGAACTGGGCACAAGAAAACCGCAATATAAACCTTTTCTTTGTCTGGGAAGAAAAAAAAATTCAGGGGCGCCCACCCCCTGCGGCGCTTCCTCTTCCAAACACACGAAATAGTTTTCGCGCTTCTATATAGTTTAGGAAAGAAACAGATAGGCACCACCCATCGCTCGCAAACTACAGCTGTCTACTAGCGTATTTCAGGATGCTTGCGATTTTTCTCACCCAGACTCTGCTTTGGCGCGCCTTCATTCAAATTTCATCACTTCACTGTCACGTGTCGTTCCGCTGTTTCGTAGTGCTTGTCCGCGCTGGGCACGATCAGTTTCGATTTCACCCCTCCAAATTCGGTGATGAATATCTCGAACTACGTGAAACTTTTGTGATTTTTAAAGAATATGTATGCCGTAAATTGGCACGCTCTAAAACTTTATAATATAAATGCCTGCCCTCTTGTCAACATTTAAAAAGGTACGGGTTTTTGTTGATTTTTAGCTGCGAGAAACTTATTCTTAGCTGCGAGAAAGTATTTCCGCCTCGACAGAGAGTTCATGTACGAAAACAGCCGGAGTCTGACGGTCATGAAATTTTTATTAAAAATCTGTAATGTATAAAAAACACCCTGTATATCTTTTGTAACGATAAAAGCAGACCATTCATTTACGACTTTCTAAAGTGAAATGCTTGCTGCTGTAAATCATCGTCCATTTTGTTATAGAGTTTCATTACGAACACCGTGGCACCCACATTGGTGCAAGTAATTTGATTCTCCCGGGCCTGGCCCAGATGTGCATGCCAAGGATAAATGATCCAAATTTTCGCACCGGATAACCTAACCCACGTAATGCTTAGAGTGCCCTCAATTCATTGGATTTTTAGTGTACTCCCTTTGTGGTACAATGTATGGAATGTGCAGTCGCATTTAACGAGACATATTAGGAGCTGTGTTCCGCCAATAATGTATTATTAATAATTTTTATCGCTGATAATTCACGTAGTTTATAATAAAATTGCGCATGTGCTTTGAATCTGTTTTGCACACTGTGCAAAAAAGCAAATACTTATGAGTCCACAATTCACTCGTCATTTCCACTCTTTGTTATTATGACACATCAAAGAACACGTGGTGCACCATTATATCACCAGGTGTTTCATACATTTCATTTTTTCCACCTTTTGTATAAAATTCGTTAAAAAAAAATCACAGCATATCCACGGAGTGAATGATGATGAGTGGGCGAAGCTGCGGAGGTTCATCGGTAAACCGTGAATCTTCCGTGAATTCTGACCAGTACATCATCACCGACGTGAGATCGGGTGCGTTTATACTAAAGGTTCGATGAGAGTTATGACGACTTGCAGCTCACTTTAATTTTACATGTACGCTGTGAATTTTCATTGTTTAGAAAACCATTGCTTTAGAAAACATCTGGCGTCTTTCGTTAAGCAGCTGGCGTCTTTTCGTTTTGCTTTAGAAACATCTGGCGTTCTTTCATTTTGCTTTAGAAAACATCTGGCGTCTTTCGTGGTTTATTTCATCAATCAACGGCGTTTGAACAAAATATTTATTGTTAATCACGCAGAGGAGAAATCTCACCAGGCACTACCTTGGAGGGTAAACAATGGCTGCTAATGGGAATGAGAGACAGAAGAAGCCGGCTTTTAGCTAACACTTACACTTCTACTTCTACTACGTTTCCTACTGGAACATGCCAATGGCTGCTAATGGGAATGAGAGACAGAAGAATTCGGCTTTTAGTTAACGCGCACGCTGCGAATTTTTTATTGTTCAACAACGCACAGGAGAAATCGCCCACCGGCACCACCTTGGAGGCCAAGATCTGGTACTAGCGTTACGACTGGTTACGCACTACGAGGGACGAACGGGTGCCGCTTTAAGGAGCTTCGCCCCTAAAAGTCTAGGAAAGCCAACGCAACATAACTTAGTTCTGATAGCGCGGCATAAGAACGGCGTCGCATTGGACACAAACGCTATCCTTCTTCAAGCTGTGTTCATACGGCATATTTAGAGGAGTCTTTTCTGCGTCAGTGTCGCTTTGTGTCACGTAAAATGCGTCGTGTCCAAGAAATGAACCGACAATGTACCCGCCTTTTCTTGGTCGTCCAATAAGCTTCCATTCACGACGCCAACGAAGGTGATCGGTTTTCTATACTGCCCCATTAGTCGAAGAAGCTGTTCTTCATCTCGCACCTGACGCTAGGGGAACGCTGATTTGCACTTATGCACTTCCGCCACATAAGAGCTCAACAAGCGACGTTTCCTAAAATTTCCTAAACTACACATGACCTTGCATGTGTCCCATGTTCACCTATTGCGCACACTGGTTTGGATCGTGGTATTTTCGATTGCAAGTTAAGGTGTCCATGTTAAACGTTCTCATTTACTTAATATAATGCGCACTTATCTCGTGGGAAGTGCAGTCACTTCCCAATTCTGAATTATATTCATTCCTGAAATATTTTCCTGTCACTATTACACACTTAGGCGACGCAAAAATTTCAATAACGCGACACCTGTTCCTCGTTTCTTCTACTACACAGACCGCAACTAATGAGCGTTAAACCTTACTGCAGTTGCATTGTGGAAAGTACAAGGACATCATCTCTCAAGCTCTTGACGCTGTGAAGGACCTCGATCCTTTCCAACCAGGCACTATGCAGCAAGCGCGCGATGCCATTGAAGGCATCCTTCTTCAACGTCAAGAAAGGACGGCATTCGAAGATATGAATCTCTCGCGCTTTCATGAAGGTCGTTGGTGATGACATCAACGACATCGGACGGAGCTTAATCGACCGAGGTATTAACTGTGCGGAAATTTTGTCATCGAAGATGGACTGACAGACTTTGAGAAGAAGAACTTTAAGTACTGCGCAGAAGTGTTCAAATTGAGTTCAATGCCAAACTGGAAGGATGACAACAACTGGAAATTAGGCATACTGCACATCATCCTATAGATTACAAAACAATTGTAGAAACATTTAAAATCTATTTTCGTACCGTGCTAAGTGACTAGTGGTTATGTTCAATCATATTATGAAACTAGCACGCGACTATGCTCCCCACCAGCAAAAGATGGCAAGCGTAGCCTTGACTTGCTACCGCAGAGTGATTCTATTTGAAGGCGCTGCTCCCTGATGCGCGCTGCAGACTAGAAACGTGTTATTTTTAGGATTTCGCGGGCTTCATTATTAGCCAAAAAAGTAAGCACGCAATTAGTACGCTGTTGAATATAGCAGAGGTTAGATGTTATTTGAACATGCCTACATATGCCTCATCGACATTTTAATGATTTGTAAGTATTTACCGTGTGGAAACATAATAAAGACTTACTAACTAAACCTCATTAACAAAAAAATTAGTAGGGCTACTGCATTATACTGGAACAACTGCACTAGGTGTGCTTCGCGTAACTATGTTCTTTTTCTAAAAAAGCCGTGCTGCGTGAAATTTGGAACACCCTGTATATTAAAGATATAGGCTCTCAGACGTCAGAACCAAGATTACATAATAGGCCGACGAATGTGTTTTGCAGGGACATTAACAGTCAGGTCGATGTGACAAGCTTGCAGACAGACCTCGACCAAATCTCGACCGCGAATGACATACATTGAATATTTCGAAGCGTTATCGTGTCCGGTTTTTTAGGAAGCACGTAACCATAGGCCAACCAGTACCATTTAATTATGAGGAAAAAGAAATAGCTGCGAAAGGAAAATACGTAGGTATATACTTTCATCGAACATAACCTGGAACAGCTAAACTACATCCCCGTAAGAGGTGGCCACAACATTTTGAGAAAAAACTTACATCGTGCAAGGCAAATAGATTTTATACTTTTGTAATGTTCGCCTCATCTTGGAATATAGTGCTGGAGGTCAGTTGGTGATAAATCTGTCCGTGAGCTGTCAGTGAAAACGTTGTTAAATGCGAAGCATTTCTCATCGAACCAAAGTCACTTTGACCGTTTCTATCTATCTATCTATCTATCTATCTATCTATCTATCTATCTATCTATCTATCTATCTATCTATCTATCTATCTATCTATCTATCTATCTATCTATCTATCTATCTATCTATCTATCTATCTATCTATCTATCTATTTATCTATCTATCTATCTATCTATCTATCTATCTATCTATCTATCTATCTATCTATCTATCTATCTAGGTAGCCGCCTACGTCTGGGTGCTCTCGTACGTCGTCTCCTTAGCTTAGCATATACCAAAACTGGCAGAGCAGAAGGTAGGTGTATGATGAACCCGATTCATAGGTTATGACGTAGATGATAAGAATAACGTTATGATATGAATAACGTGAATCGCCAGTCGCTTATGTCATAAAACCCTTTCCCTCAGTGCCATGTGGCACATACTCGCATAACACGGCCCATGGCATAGTCTATGTGCCACAGGTAATGCAATCTACATTGTCACGGGGTCGCGACGACGTCGACGAAGACAGCAGTCGGCGTGTTGAAGATGAACCTCTTTATTTGGCCGAACTTGTGGCTGGGAAATGGAAAGTCAAACAACAGCAATACACACTGCACTCTGATAGCGGCGAAGAGAACGTCGGACGTCGATAAAATGCTCAGCGCTAAGGCGCGTCGGCATTTATACATGCGACATCGAACATTCCAGCCTTATCGCTGGTGGCCGCGTTAGTTCCAGAAAGACTCAGCTGTTCGCATTTCCGCGCACAGGTCTAACAGATCATCAAATTTAATCTTTAACGTTCTCAGACATTCTGGCGCGATTTGCGCAAGGCAGTAGTAACGCGTGTAAGGGGGTGGGAACATTAAGCATATAAAGAAAGGAGCGCGTGTCGCATTGTCCCCCTCTGAAAAAGGCATCGTCCTGATGCTTAAACAGAAAATGGAAGTGCATACACAAAGAAAGTGGAATAATAAAGCAAAAAGTACAGTCCTCATGTTTGCTAACGTGCAAAAAAAAAACGGCTTAAGGCGCACGACATGGACGAATTCAGGACGTGCGCGGCGCCGCTGAGAGTTCTAAATGTCGTCGGGATAGCCTCGAGTCTAGGGCGCCGAGACGTCGGAGCCCTTGTATGGTCCGAAGTATCGTAGAAGGAGCTTCTCGCTAAGTCCCCGTCGGCGTATCGGCGTCCAGATCCACACACTGTCACCGGGTTGGTACTCCAAGTGGCGTCGTCGAAGATTATATTGAGGCTGTCGGCCCTCTGCTGGTTCTTGATGCGCAGGCGGGCGAGTTGTCGAGCTTCTTCGGCGCGTGGCAAATAAGCGGCGACGTCGAGATTGTCTTCCTCGGCGGCGGTTGGTAGCATTGCATCGAGTGTCGTTGCCGGGCTCCTTCCGTAGATCAGCTTGTACGGCGTCACTTGCGTCGTTTCTTGCATGGCCGTGTTGTATACGAAGGTGACATACGGAAGGCTGGCATCCC